>NW_003303725.1:248673-250744 GCF_000142945.1 Phytophthora infestans T30-4 | reverse complement strand
TAGAGGGGGAAGTATAGCTAGGAGACCATGTCAGACAGCTTCAACCCTCTCTGCATACCAACACCTCTGCTGAGGTTGAGCGCTTCTGCAACATACGAAATTAGCGTAAAATCGCACTGGCTGTACCTCCCGCAACACGTAGAATGGGAGTGGGAGATCGGACAAGGGGTATTGCAGCTTCGCGATCTTTTTTCGCTCGAGAATTCATGCTCTGGACATCAAGAACCATTGACAAGCTTCAGGCTAAGTTATCAATGCCCTAAGTGTGAAGTGTTTTCCGTCAGCGCCGAAAAAGTAAAAAATCACAAAAAGAATCAATGTGAGCTCGTGAATATCGAAAGCTTCCCAGCTGAGCCAACTATCTACAAACCAGCTCAGAACGTAATACGATCACTGCTTACGAAGTATTCAATCAGGAATACTGACCAGTACATCGATCACTTCATCGTTTATGACTTTGAGGCCATTCTTAAGATTACCGCGACTCAACACGGGGAGAATACTGTCTTCACGAACGAACACATTCCTGTGTCGGTATCAGTAGCTGATAGTATAACCGAGGGGGTGCGTTGCTTTGTAAATAACGATCCAAAGATGCTACTTACCGAAATGTTCAATTACATTGGTGATGTATCGGTTAAGATTCAGCAGTACAATGTCAATAAATATATGTCGCTTCTACGAAAAATCATCAATGCACATGGTCTGACAGGTATGGAAGTCCCAGGCGCTAATTCTGATAAAAAGTACAAGATGTCTGATGTGGAGAGTTGGATTGAAGAGGAGGGAAAGTATGCCAGCTTCTTTGACTTTCACCGCAGTCTTGTTTTTGGTAAGCAAAGGTCTGATTATGGGAAGCTGAAACAGCAGCTTGACCAGGTACCAGTATTCGGCTTCAATTCTGGTCGATATGATATTAACTTGATTAAGAAAGATTTGTTTGCCGTAATTGGTACCGACAACGTCAAATCTGTCATCAAGAACCCCAGCTACATGTGCATTGCTACATCGGACATGTAAATGCTTGATATCACTAACTATGTACCAGCTGGCACCAGCTACGACAAGTATCTTACAACATATCTCGGTGGCTGCAAATGCGATGACAAAATTAGATGTGTCTGTGGTCTTGGTAAGGGTCTTTTCCCTTACGAGTACATCACCGCGTTCAATGTTCTAAAGCAGACTACTATCCCACCTAAGTCAGCTTTTGATAGTAAGCTCCGTGGAACGAGCATCACGAGCGATGACTACGAACGAGTGAAGTTCATGTGGGATTACCACGAGATGAAATCGATCAAAGACCTACTGATCTGGTACAATAATCTCGACGTAGCCCCTTTCACCAAAGCTATCAAGGCTCAGCGAGAGCTTTTTTAAGCGCTTCGATCTGGATATGTTTGCGGATGGAGTGCCCCTACCTGGTCTTTCAGAGAAGGTTATGTATTAGACCTGCTTCAATAATCTCCAATATCCGGATAAGAAGCCTGCTAACGCATTCCGATTTCCAGCGAAGCGCATGGCTGGCTACAAGAGTCAGGTTGCTAAGGCAAAACGAAAATTTGGTATGACGCTCGAGCACGTGAATACATTGCTGCAAAAGCAAAAGTATCTGTGTGGTCTATGCTATTGTCAGCTGACTGCTGATACCGCTTCCGCTGATAGAATCAATAACAATCTTGGGCACACTGATGGGAATATCTTGATCAGCTGCATTTCATGCAACACCGCTCGAAAAGATATGTCTCTTAGGGGGTTCAGATACAAGAAACTGCTTGATTTTAACGCAGACAGATTGGTGTTTTCGATTGACAAGGAGGAATCTGAGATTTACGGGAAAATGAAAGCTAACATTGCTGGTGGATCATCAATTATATTCAACAGGTATGCTAAGCGAAACGAGACGAAGATTCGTAGAGGTAAGATCTGCAAGAAAATTATCGGATACGACGCTAACGCTCTATACCTATGGGCCCTTGGTAATGAGATGCCATGCGGTCGATTGACTACGGTTGAAGCGTATGATGGTATCATCGATGACATCAAAGCATACAAAGTATTCGGCTTCTGA
>NW_003303725.1:244961-248006 GCF_000142945.1 Phytophthora infestans T30-4 | reverse complement strand
GCACCCCGTTTCCGCGCCCTCGAGCCTTTGATAAACTTACGGATGCGATTGTCCTGAATCTAAAAGAACTAGAGTTTGTAAGCTAAAGTCTGATTTATTTGCAAATCCTATATGGTCCACCCCCGCGAAAACGGGGTGTATTGATAAAAGCAATACGCTGGCAGATTTTTACCTCAAGGATTAGTTCGGACCAGCGCGACGTGGCGTCTCATCATTGGTTGAAAATCATTGTCACGCGCTTTCTTTTCCGCTTAAGTACGCCAGAAATTCTCCCTCCTTCTTCCTCATTCCAGAACTTGCCGTCTCTAGAAAAGATGGTCAAGCTTGTTTGTGCGATCGTTGGTGTGGCTGGAAGCGCTTTCCCTGTGGACATCGACGCGAGCCAGCTGGTGGGAGACTTGAAGAAGGCGATCAAGGCGGAGAAGCCGAATGACTTCAAAGATGTTGATGCAGACAAGCTGCATCTCTTCCTGGCGAAGCAGCCCGTCGAAGATGAGAGCGGCAAAGAGGTCGTCCCTGTTTACCGCCCTACTGCGGAGGAGATGAAGGAGGAAAGTTTTCAGTGGCTCCCAGACGAACATCGGGCTGCTCTGAAGCTGGTGGAAGGAGAATCTGATGACTACATATATGCGCTGACGGCCGGAGAACCGATTCTGGGCTCAAAGACCTTAACAACGTGGTTTTACACGAAGAACAACATGGAGCTTCCATCCAGTGAGCAAATTCACGTGCTGGTGGTGGTTCCGAAAGGTAAAAACGACCGCTCTGCAGCCATGGCAATCGGCGTGGCACCCTCTTTGCCACCAACTACAATACACCGGCACCCCGAACGTCTCAAACGATGGGCTGCGATCAATGCAATGATTCGTCAGAAGAATCAAGAGGCGAACCAGAAGACCACGAGTGAAGACACCAAGAAAACAAGCAAAAAGCGGAAAAATCACGATGTCGACAAGACTGTGGGCTATTCGAGTCTTTGTTGGGAAGATATCAAACCTATTTACAACTTCGACGATTCTTTCGACCTTCAACCAAGCGATATACCTGATGCTGACATCGAGCTACCCCTCGCTCGTATTCGTGACTTGCGGGAACTCTATGGAAAAATGTCGGATGAAAAAGAAGCCAAGAGATTGTTTTTTATCGCCCCGATCCTTGAGACAGTCAGTCGTCTGCTTAAGAACGTCCGCATATTAGTCGAAGAAGACGTGGTTGGGAAGAACGTGCTCCTGAAAGGTCGATTCGAGTTCGTGCTCAAGCGTGGCACCAAGAGAATTTCACTTGTCCAAGCAAAGCGTGAAGATATGCTGCAAGGAATGGTTCAGAATGTGACGGGGCTCGAAGCTCTTGTGATGTCGAAGATCTCACTGTGACGTATGGCATTGTGACGAATTTTCTCGAGTGGAAGTTCTTGATCAGTGGCGACGAGAAGGTCAGAGAGCATGAGACTGTTCTTCCTCAAGCGGATACCATACCGTCGTTTGAAGGATTGAAAGAAATTGTGGGGAAAATTTACGCGATGCTGCAATAAATATCTTCCATATGAGTTGCAATCCTTTTGCTTATTTTCTAATTGAGATCTTCTTACATGCACTCATCTGCTTAATCATGGCATCGAAAGGTATCTCTGATCGTCCACTCAACGATAGCACTTAAGAGCATCTAGAGAAATCCGTCAAGCTACCGGTGAAACTAAAGAATGAGAGATCAACAGAGCGCGCGCCACACCTCCAGGATTGAATCAAGTAATATTTGTTTTATTACTGATAAATATAAAGTTAGTAATATACAAAAAATGGCGTACTCACCTCAGCAATACCTCGCTAACAAAGAGCGCATTAAGGCTGCGCAGAAGCGCTACTATCAGCGCACACGTGAAACTCGACTGTCGTATCAAAAGAGCTACGACGATAAGAACAGAGCAAAACCGAACTTATTGATGAACCTAACAACGAAACCGAACTTAATTAATTATTTTTTTCTCAAATAAAAAGTCAATCCCAATATAGTCAATGACAATGGCTTAAAACCTCCAAAAAGGTATAACCCAAATATTTGAATTGATTAATTTCAGAATCTTTTGTAATGACTAAGATATAAAGTCGATCCTGATACATGATCAAAATATTATAAAGTCATATCTACGAAGAAGAATATAGCCAAGCATATATAGGCAACATGTTTGCATACGAGCTCGAAGGATTAAAGAGATTAAATATTCAAGCTATCAAATGGGGTAGTAGCTACCGTGTTAAGGTGCGTGGTAGAACGGGTAAGATGGTTTATGTAAGCAACGTTTCGCGCCCAATCAACCAGAAATTGGTAGCTAAGCAGTACAATGTTTCGACTGAAACCCTTGAGAAACACTTGTCGCCTGACTACAAGGCTGATCCTAAGTACCGTTTTTACAATGGTAATCACATGGAATCACACCTATATGAGGGTATTGAGGCTACTGATTTCTACGATAAGCTTGAGAATTTTTTCTTTTGACTCAGGCAAGTGCGTTCAAGGTAAATGTTGCTCTCGGGTACGAACTTGTGAGCAAGACTGATCCTGATGACACTCGCTACTTCTATCCGAATCTCGCTAACACTTATGTGTTCAATAAGCCTGTCGGCAGCGGGGCTGCCGTAGCTCTAGCGTCAGAGGAAGACGTTCGACTCAAAGAGTCACCAATACTAAGTTCCTTATCCAAAGGACACTTACAGCCCAAGACCAGGGCTCAAAGTTAACACCTTAACTTTTATGCTTCAAAACCAGAAGTGTTTTATTTACTATTATTGCGACCAAGCCGCCTAGGGGTAAATGGATCTGTTTAACTATCTAGCATAGTTAAACCTAATCAAATGCATAACGTGTGGCTTTCGGCCAACGTACTGAGAGACCTTGTTACCTCCCCCTATATATTGGAGTTTGTAGCTCTCGGGACTTCGACCCGTGGGTTTCACCATTTGAAACCTGTAAATTTTTCCAAAAAGAAAGAAATATCCTTCTCGAAATTTCTCCCCGGGGCCCCTCTTGTAAAACGGGGAGTTAAACACC
>NW_003303725.1:241877-244861 GCF_000142945.1 Phytophthora infestans T30-4 | reverse complement strand
CCCACTTATTCACATGGACTCGGCACGCACTCAGACTCCGCCCTACTACGCAACCTTCAGAAGACTTGGGAGAGCTCTCGCTGTCTGCACACCTCGCCGACTGTCCTTGGTTCTCGTCCACCGAGGCGCTACCCGTCCGTCCGTCCGTTTGTGCACTACCTCTCGCCCCACTGAGCTCGAGCAGCACACAGTCCAATCTCAACGATCCGGATACCACTAATCTTCGAGTGATGCCGACACCGCTAATCTTAAAGTGCTGCCGTCTCTGGCCTTCTCTCGTCCGAGAGCTCACCGTATCCTACGAATTCGGATACAGGAGACACGTACCTACCGTCCTTCAATACCGTCAGCAGCCAGATGCCACACTTCGTCAGTACCGTCCGTTCCTGGCAGCTTCTGCGCTCTGCCTGATCACACTGGGACCCCGTCCCCATCACCTCGAGGCGTCACCACCTCTTGCTCATGCTGCGAGCACCGCTCTTTCCTATGAGCCGGCTGCTCCAGCCACTGGTCGGAGCTTGAGCTCAGCCACCGACCTGTCATCCCCGCGTTCTAGCGGCGGGAAGCGCTCGGCGCCTGACGACGCGGTCGTACGCCGTAGCGGCGGGGCAGTGAGTGTGCCCGATCAAAAGCGTCGACGACGTCAGGGCAGTCCTGCCGGAGGACAACCTCAAACTCCCAAGAGTTTTGTGAGTGAGGATAACCCCTCCATTTCACAAGGTACTGAGTACGACCCTGGCGCCTGCGCCTCGCCACCAGGCGTTCCACATGGAAGTGGAGCTCGCCGTGCTCGTCGAGCAGAGCAGGAGGAGGCCGAGCCTCAGCTGGACTCTCGCGTCGCGAGTCGCAGCGACGTGTTCGCGCTGGAGCAACGTGTGGGTTCCCTGAACCAGTATCTCCATGATACGACTGACTCTCTGAGTCGCCTTGCAGATGGTCTCGATGAGACGAACCACCGCGTGGACTGGTTTGAACAACCACAGTCGGTTCAGAACCGAGTCGCGGACCTTGAGCGTCAAGTCGCTCAGCTGCAAGGTCAGATCGACTTGCTGTTGCGTCTTGTGGCCCCGCCACCTGCTGTCGCTCAGCCTGCCGTGGTTCGGCCTCCCGCTGTTGCGCAGCCTGTCGTGGCCCAGCCACCGTTGGCGCCAACGCCTCCGCGCTCACCTGAGCAGGGTCCTGATACGGCTTGAGTAAGCCAACGTAGAAGACTGGATGCGTGCGCATCTTCTTCGGAAGGTTAAGCGTATACGCTAGGCCCTTCTTGGCCACGACCTTGAACGGTCCTATGAACCGTGGTCTCAATTTTGTCTTAAAGACTGCAGACACTGCATGAGTAGGTAAGTTTTTTGCATTTAATAAAACTTGGTCCCCGACCTCAAACCTTTCTTCATTGCGTCTGCCTTTGGCATCTGCATGTTCTTTTTGCATGTCTTGGCTTTCAGCCATAGCGTCGCGTACCTGACGCATTACGCTTAGTCTCAAAGAGACAAAGTCATTGACTTGCTTGCGAACCGCAACAGGGCTGACATCAGCTAGCCGCTCGGCTATCCCTCCCCCATCAAGCCCTGAGCCACTGCGTGGCGGCGTCAGTGGGACGCGAGGGTTAACCAAGCCGTTCACATAGAACGGAGTGTAGCCTGTCGAGGCGTGCACTGCTTTATTTAATGCGAACTCAACGAGTGGGAGCATCTGGCTCCAGCGTTTTGGCGCCTCAGCGCATACGCTTCGGAGGATATCCTCCACAACGCGATTCACGCGTTCTGTTTGACCATCGGTCTGCGGATGGTCCGCTGTGGACATGTCCAAACGAGTGCCAAGCACTCTGAAGAGGGACGTCCAGAACTTCGCGGTGAAGCGCGGGTCTCGATCCGAGACAATTGCCTCAGGCAAGCCATGTTGGCGAAAGACTCGGTCTAAAAACAGCAAAGCTGTACCTTCACCATCTATGGTGTCCGGCACCGCCGCTAAATGAGCCATCTTGCTCAATCGGTCTACAAAGACCACAATACCCGTGTTTCCTGCCTTGTCCTTGGGAAGGCCAAACACAAAGTCCATACTCATGGACTGCCAACATCCCTTGGGGACAGGCAAACTCGCCAATGGCGCTGCCGTGCTCGGCGCGGACTTCGTCCGTTGACACGTCTCACACGTGCGTACATAGGTGCCAACCCACTTATACATTTTTGGCCACCAGTACATCGAGCTCACCGAGCCATAGGTCTTCTCCCGACCTAAGTGCCCGCCCACGGGCGTATCATGAACCTCATAGAGGATTCGATACTTTAGATCCTCATCATGAGGAACGACTACACGAGGGTTATCCTCAGAGTCGGTGCTGTAGTACAGCAGGCCGCCATCGAGCGAGTATCGATGCAGCCTCGCGCGTAAGCGCCCAGACAATTCCTTGTCAGAGTCTTTAAACTCTTCGCTCCCCAGAGCCCGTAGCAGCGCTACGCACATGTCGTCTTGTGCATACGCTCCGCGTATCAAGTCAGGCACTGACGACGTCACCGTCGTGACATGAGCTAGCTCGTAGTCCGGCCTGCGCGAGAGCGCATCGGCCACTACATTAAGCCGCCTCGGCTTGTACTTCACCTCGAAGTTATACTCGGCAAAGAAGGAAAGCCATCTTGCCATTCTCTGAGAGAGATGAGGCGACTGTGTCGCAGTGCGTAACAACGCATGATCAGTAAAGATCACAAAAGGCTTAGAGCCTAGCAGGTGTACCCTGAATTTGACTAGAGCTAACTTCAGTGGAAGTAGTTCTTTTGTCATGAGTTGAAAAATTTCTTCTCTGCGGTTTTGGGCTGACGAAGACTCAAAAAGCGATCTCCCTACCACGCCCTTCGGCCGTCTACTTTTTGGCAAAGGACAAACCGATTGCTAAGATGGGAGGCCCCCAGAACGAGGGTAAAGCGGGGCTATCCCGGGCTCCAGAGGGGGAAGGCTGCGTGGACCTGGAGAGAGGGGTATTTTCTTTT
>NW_003303725.1:239250-241777 GCF_000142945.1 Phytophthora infestans T30-4 | reverse complement strand
CCCAATGTTTCAAGCGCAGCGGCGCATCTTGCTCTCAAGCGGTCTCAGACCTACGCTCGCCGCTCCGCGCCTACTCCAAGAGTTGCAAACCACTTAGAGCAATGCTCTTGACTCATTCGAGTCGTCAACAGCAGCTCAGCAGTTGAACACTCGCTTCACAAGCGATAGGTCAGTGGTTCGAACCCACCAGAGCACAGCTCTCTCGTTCCATGAACGATTGTTCACGCTTGGACAAGCTTAAGGGCAACACCCTTTTAGCTCAATGGTTGAGCGTTGGCTTTGAGAGCCACAGGTCGGTGGTTCGAACCCACCAGGGCACAGCCCTGTCGTTCCATGAACGATCGTTCACGCTTGGACAAGCTTAAGAGCAATCCGCTTTTAGCTCAGTGGTCGAGCGTTGGCTTTGGAAGCCACAGGTCGGTGGTTCGAACCCGCCAGGGCACAGCCCTCTCGTTCCATGAACTGTTGTCCTTGAATGGACAAGCTTAAGGGCAACGCCCTTTCAGCTCAGTGGTCGAGCGCTGGCTTTGAAAGCCACAGGTCGGTGGTTCAAATCCACCCGGGCGCAGCCCTCTCATACCATGAGTAGTCCGTTCTCGGACTGACGTACGGGCATCGCCCTTATAGCTCAATGGTAGAGCTCCGGCCTGTCAAGCCAAAGGCCAGTGGTTCGATCCCCGTCCGGGACACCACTTTCGCTGTTACAGCGCATCCACATTTGGATCATGCTCATCGAGCAAGTTGTTTCAAAACAACTATGCGTCTATCGAGACGCTTGTGCCTGAGCCTTGTTCAGCACAACACGAAGCACCTGCTTCCTTCGGGACCATGTCCCTAACACTACGAGGTCTCTCCACCTCCTGCTCCCGCTGCGAGCACTGCTCATACGTACGAGCTGGCTGCTGCAGCTACTGGTCAGAGCCTGAGCTCAACTACTGACCTCATCGCTCCCCACTCTAGTGGGAGGCGCCCAGCGCCTGGCGACGCTGTCGCACGCCATGGTGGCGCTTCGGCACATGATGTGCCCGGTCGTAAGCGTCAACGACGTCAGGGCAATCTTGCCGGAGGATAACCTCAAACTCCCATGAGTTCTGTGAGTGAGGGTAACCCCTCCACTTCACTAAGTACTGGGTACGACCCTGGCGTCTACGCCACGCCACAAGGCGTTCCACGTGAAAGTGGAGCTCACCATGCTCATCGAGCAGAGCAGGGAGGAGGCCTTGCCTCAGCTGGGCTCTCGCGGGAGAGTCAGCACTTGCCGGAAACGGCGTCTGCGTCCATACGACGCCGGCGTCCACGACGCGAACGTTTCACCCGCCCCATCGGTCGATCTCGAAGAGATGATCCACCTTGTGGATAGGTTAGAGCCACCACTGTTGACTCACAACCAGGTCTCGGACCTTGAGCGTCCAGTCGCTCGGCTGAACGTTCAGCTTGCCTTGCTCCTGCATCTCGAGCACTTCGCTCCGCGACCTGTGGCTCTGCCACATGCTGTTGATCAGCCATCTGTGGATCCACCACTTGCTGTCGTTCAGCCTCCCGTGGCTCTACCACCTGCTGCCCTGCAGCTGTCCGTGGCCCAGCCACCGTTTAATGCCAACGCCTCCGCGCTCACTTGAGCAGGGTCTTGGTATGGCTTAAGCAAGCCAACATAGAAGACCGGATGCGTGCGCATCTTCTTCGGAAGGTTGAGCGTATACGCTAGGCCCTTCCTGGCCACGACCTTGAACGGTCCTATGAACCGAGGTCTTAACTTCGTCTTGAAGACTGCAGACACTGCATGAGTAGGTAGGTTTTTAGCGTTTAATAAAACTTGGTCACCGACCTCAAACCTCTCAACATTGCTTCTGCCCTTGGCATCTGCATGTTCCTTCTGCGTGTCTTGGCTTTCAGCCATAGCGTCGCGTACTTGACGCATTACGCTCAGTCTCAAAGAGACAAAGTCATCGACTTGCTTGCGAACCGCAACAGGGCTGACATCAGCTAGCCGCAAGGCTATCCCTCCCCCATCAAGCCCTGAGCCACTGCGTGGCGACGTCAGTGGGACGCGAGGGTTATCCAAGCCGTTCACATAGAGCGGAGTGTGGCCTGTCGAGGCGTGCACTGCATTATTTAATGCGAACTCAACGAGTGGGAGCATCTGGCTCCAGCGTTTTGGCGCCTCAGCGCATGCGCTTCGGAGGGTATCCTCCACAGCGCGATTTACGCGTTCGGTCTGACCATCGGTCTGCGGGTGGTCCGCTGTGGACATGTCCAAACGAGTGCCGAGCACTCTGAAGAGGGACGTCCAGAACTTTGCGGTGAAGCGCGGGTCTCGATCCGAGACAATTGCCTCAGGCAAGCCATGTTGGCGAAAGACTCGGTCTAAAAACAGCAAAGCTGTACCTTCACCATCAATGGTGTCCGGCACTGCCGCTAAATGAGCCATCTTGCTCAATCGGTCTACAAGACCACTATACCCGTGTTTCCCGCCTTATCCTTGGGAAGGCCAAACACAAAGTCATACTCATGGACTGGCCAACATCCC
>NW_003303725.1:238085-239150 GCF_000142945.1 Phytophthora infestans T30-4 | reverse complement strand
AACCAGGTCAATCTCATGACACACGCCTCGATCCGGAGGCAGGCCCGTCGGTGGGTCTTTTGAGACAACGTCTCCATACTCCTTCACCACCGGGTAGAAGGGATCCGAAGGATCTTTGAGGATCGCCGATCCACTTCTTGCGCTCAGCGCCTTCTTGGTGTCCTCTAGGACCGCGTCGTCCTCGACGGATGAGGAGTTCAACTCCTCCTCAGGTCCCAGCAAGACCACCTCGGCTAGCTCGCCTGCCTTTAAGGCTTCGCCGAACTCGGCAATGGACATCTCGTCCAGCTCTAGCAGAGCATCTGCAGCGGGCAGCGTATCAAGGCTGATATCGCCTTCTACCTCCCCCGTCACTCCGTTCACGAGTGTATACAGCTGTTCACGACAATCACGTGGAGCATCACCGCTCGTCACGTTGGACACATCGTCCGACGTCGAAGACGTCACAGACGCCCTGCGTCTTCTTCTCCTCTCCCTCCGCGACCGAGCCCGGCCGGATGAGGGCGGTGTGGCGACATCTCCGTCACCACCACCGGGTGCAGCACCATCACTCCTCGAAGAGGATACAGTGTCTCGCAAGACACTCGGCTGAAAGCCAAGAGGTTCTTGACCTTCACACAGTGAACTAGGTGTCACTTCACCTGCATCTCCTGGGCCACGCCCATGATGCCTCGACTCGCAGTCGACCGCGACCCTCGGGTCACGCAGCGGTAGGTCATCGACCAGATTCATACCACTCAGTGGATTACGCGCCACTCCGCGCTCGTCCTCACCAGGACCCAGCAGTTGGTCATTGACCTGACCTGCACCGCTCCGCGGATAACGTGCCGCACCACGTACGCCCTCAGGGCAAACAGCAACCTCGTTGCTAACAATTTCGGACATACCAATGTCCAGCACTACGGCCGCCTCGGCCTCGTGCTCGCGCCAAAAGCGCTTCTGCTTCCTAGCAGAGGTGGGTTCATGACTCACCAAAGCTCCACTAGGAGGCAGGGTGCGACGCACCCAGCGTTTTCGACTTTCCAAGTCGATCCATGGCTCATGACGTTCCAGCCATGCCATGCC
>NW_003303725.1:234670-237748 GCF_000142945.1 Phytophthora infestans T30-4 | reverse complement strand
TCCGCCGCGGGTGGGGCTTCAACGCATCTGTCTAACAAGCCGGCATTGTACCGTTGCTTGTGCTCTTTGATCACCCCCTGGGCCATCACCACACCACTCACAGGATCAATACTCGCTCGGGAGTATTCTCCCCGCTGTCAGCGGAATTGTCGCTCGCTTTCTTGAAGCAAATTTGTAGTAAGCCATCGGACCAAGTCGAGCCGCGCTGTACAGCGTACAGCCTACCATGTTGTTCTGCAGAACATCTCTGCGAAGAAATCGGCGTTTGCGCCGGGATAGTGGCCGCATTTAGCTTGTTAAAAGCATGAACAATGCGCCACTTGCCGTTCGGCTTTCTGACACAGAACGTGGGTGTCGAGTGCGGGGACTTACTCTCACGCACCATCCCTGCCTCGTGCTTCGCACGGAAGAATGCGTCAATGACGTCACACTGCTCTCTCGGCAAAGGCCATTGCCTTGTTACGCAGTATTTGGTTCCAGGAACCAGGTCAATCTCATGACACACGCCTCGATCCGGAGGCAAGCCCGTCGGTGGGTCTTTTGAGACAACGTCTCCATACTCCTTCACCACCGGGTAGAAGGGATCCGAAGGATCTTTGAGGATCGCCGATCCACTTCTTGCGCTCAGCGCCTTCTTGGTGTCCTCTAGGACCGCGTCGTCCACGACGGATGAGGAGTTCAACTCCTCCTCAGGTCCCAGCAAGACCACCTCGGCTAGCTCGCCTGCCTTTAAGGCTTCGCCGAACTCGGCAATGGACATCTCGTCCAGCTCTAGCAGAGCATCTGCAGCGGGCAGAGTATCAAGGCTGATATCGCCTCCTACCTCCCCCGTCACTCCGTTCACGGGTGTATACAGCTGTTCACAGCAATCACGTGGAGCATCACCGCTCGTCACGTTGGACACATCGTCCGACGTCGAAGACGTCACAGACGCCCTGCGTCTTCTTCTCCTCTCCCTCCGCGACCGAGCCCGGCCGGAATGAGAGGCGGTGTGGGCGACATTCTCCGTCCACCACCACGGGTGGCAGCAGCACCATTCACTCCTTCGAAGAGGAATACCAGTGTCTCGCAAGACACTCGGGCTGAAAGCCAAGAAGTTCTTGACCTTCACACAGTGAGCTAAGGTGTCACTTCACCTTGCATCCTCCTTGGGCCACGCCCATTGATGCCTTCGACTCGCAGTCGACCGCGACCCTCGGGTCACGCAGCGGTAGGTCATCGACCAGATTCATACCACTCAGTGGATTACGCGCCACTCCGCGCTCGTCCTCACCAGGACCCAGCAGTTGGTCATTGACCTGACCTGCACCGCTCCGCGGATAACAGTGCCGCACCACGTACGCCCTCAGGGCAAACAGCAACCTCGTTGCTAACAATTTCGGACATACCAATGTCCAGCACTACGGCCGCATCGGCCTCGTGCTTCGCGCCAAAAGCGCTTCTGCTTCCTAGCAGAGGTGGGTTCATGACTCACCAAAGCTCCACTAGGAGCAGGGTGCGACGCACCCAGCGTTTTCGACTTCCAGTCGATCCATGGCTCATGGCGTTCCAGCCATGCCATGCCAAGGATGAGGTCATACCTCGCATCCAGGTCTAAGACCAAACAGCGCTCCACGCTATCGAAGTTCTCAAACTTCACTCCAAGGTCGACAGAGACCTTCGACACAGTTACCAGTGTCCCCGTCGCGAGACGGACAGAGATCGTATCTCTCGTTGGCACTTCCAGTGCCTCAGCATACAGCTGACCCCCTGGAGCGACGGTCGTAGTTGCCCGAGGCTCCCGAGTCAATCAAGACTCTCCATGGCTTTGCAAAGCCCTTCACGTTCGCTTGAACGACCAGCAAGCCCGGCTTGCACACACTCTTCTCGTAAGAGAGCTCAGCTCTCTTCGGGGCTGAGCCCCGTTGCCCTCTACCTCTTCGAGGCACAAACAGAACCTCAGTTCTTCCCCAGTAGGCCGCCCCGCGCCTACTGGGAGTTGCCGTTTCCCGGCGATGACCCGGGAGGGTTGGCTCGCCGGAGCCTCGCACTTCTTGCGCAGAGGGCAATAGGCCCTCAAGTGCTTAGTGCTATTGCACACAAAGCATCGGCGGATGCCGGCGCGCTGCTCCGCAGCAAGAAGCTCCGCTTCTTCATCTTCAGCATAGCTGAGGTCCATCGGCTCTGGACCGCCCGAAGAGCTTGCGCTACCAGCGCTCCAACCAGGTCGCGCCGACCTGAAGTTGTGCTCGGCATTCAATGCCACATCCACCGCCTCTTCAAAAGAGGTTAGGGTGTACACGGAACACTTCCGTTCGAGCTGCGCTCACACGAAGTCCCTCCATGAACACGGTCACGCTGACCAGTTCCGGAAGAGGGTCCGCCGCCATTCCGGCGATAAGAGTTCTCAACTCTTGGACATAGTCCAATAAATCCTTCTTACCCTGGCGGGTAGCAAGGAACTTTGACCGGATACGGTACGCCTGATTAGGCGGCGCGAACACGCGCGAAAGCTGTTGCTTCAGCTTATCCCAAGTGGGAAATGCAGCGTCAACAGACGTGCCGCACGTTAGTGCCCATTCGCGAGCGCGACCTTCAAGCCTGGAGATAGCCAGCGCCACGCGCTGATGCTCAGACTGGAGCAGGGCCGATCCCATGGCCATCTCGACCTCACGGGTCCAGAGAAGGAGATTCTCTCCATCCTTCCCCTCGAAGGTTTTTACGCTCACCATGAGCGGTTTCAGTCTCATAGACTCTTCACGCGTCATCGACGCCGCCGCCGTTGCGGCGCTCATCTTCTCTTGGACATGCTCCAAGAGCGCGTTCTCGTAGCGGGAGAATGATTCCAGCCTGGCAGTGACCGCCTCTGGACCTTGCGATGCAAGATGAGCCACGCCCTCCGGGCCAAGCAAGGACATAAGCTTAGTAAGCGCGTCCTGCTGCGCCGGGGGCAAATTCGCGAACACGGGGTGTTCCATCCTCGCAGAGGATATAGTCAACCGACTCAGGAGCGGGATTGACTACAAGTGCTACCAAGTGCAGCGGGGCTGCCGTAGCTTTAGCGTCAGAGGAAGACGTTCGACTCAAAGAGTCAATAAT
>NW_003303725.1:230156-234570 GCF_000142945.1 Phytophthora infestans T30-4 | reverse complement strand
GTTCTTTCGACTCAGGCAAGTGCGTTCAAGGTAAATGTTGCTCTCGGGTACGAACTTGTGAGCAAGACTGATCCTGATGACACTCGCTACTTCTATCCGAATCTCGCTAACACTTATGTGTTCAATAAGCCTGTCGCTATCAACAGCAAGGCTGATATTCGAAAGAAGGTCATTTCGGAAATTCGGTCTATGGAGTTGGCTGACAAGCTGAACTATCCCAGCTCGGGATATAAGCTTAAGGCGATCACTGCATTCAAGATTTTCGTCTACCATCGCGACCATGCTCTTGGGGATAGCGACGCTGTTATTCCTAAGATTATCCGCGAAAACAAGCATGTAATCAACTTCCCTAAGACCAACAACAAGTGCGTCTTCCACTGTATCGCCTGGCATACATTCCAGAGCCCTAAGAAGGATCCTCGCAGAATTCAGGCTCAGGTGAAGGAGGTATTCAAGCGCTACTGCTCTTTCAAGGGGGTGAAGTATACGTTGAGTCTATTTAGAAGTTTCAAGCCTATTGACCTACTACAACTCGATGAAGTTGAGGACTGCTTCCAACTCGGTATTAACGTATATAGCATGGATGTAGCTTCCGGAAATGTAGAATGCATTCGTAGATCGGACAAGGGGTATGAAGCTATGGATATTTTATCGTTCGAGAATCATGCTCTTTACATCAAGAACATTGACATGCTTCAGGCTAAGTATCAATGCCCTAAGTGTGCAATGGTTTTCGTCAGCGCTGAAAGAGTAAAAAATCACAAAAAGAATCAATGTGAGCTCGTGAATATCGAAAGCTTCCCAGCTGAGCCAACTATCTACAAACCAGCTCAGAACGTAATACGATCACTGCTTACGAAGGATTCAATCAAGAATACTGACCAGTACATCGATCACTTCATCGTTTATGACTTTGAGGCCATTCTTAAGCCTACCGCGACTCAACACGGGGAGAATACTGTCTTCACGAACGAACACATTCCTGTGTCGGTATCAGTAGCTGATAGTTTAGCTGAGGGGGTGCGTTGCTTTGTAAATGACGATCCAAAGATGCTACTTACGGAAATGTTCAATTACATTGGTGATGTATCGGCTAAGATTCAGCAGTACAATGTCAATAAATATATGTCGCTTCTACAAAAAATCATCAATGCACATGGTCTGACAGGTATGGAAGTCCCAGGCGCTAATTCTGATAAAAAGTACAAGATGTCTGATGTGGAGAGTTGGATTGAAGAGGGAAAGTATGCCAGCTTCTTTGACTTTCACCGCAGTCTTGGTTTTGGTAAGCAAAGGTCTGATTATGGGAAACTGAAACAGCAGCTTGACCAGGTACCAGTATTCGGCTTCAATTCTGGTCGATATGATATTTGGATTAAGAAAGATTTGTTTGCCGTAATTGGTACCGACAACGTCAAATCTGTCATCAAGAGCCCCAGCTACATGTGCATTGCTACATCGGACATGAAAATGCTTGATATCACTAACTATGTACCAGCTGGTACCAGCTACGACAAGTATCTTACAACATATCTCGGTGGCTACAAATGCGATGACAAAATTAGATGTGTCTGTGGTCTTGGTAAGGGTCTTTTCCCTTACGAGTACATCACCGCGTTCAATGTTCTAAAGCAGACTACTATCCCGCCTAAGTCAGCTTTTGATAGTAAGCTCCGTGGAACGAGCATCACGAGCGATGACTACGAACGAGTGAAGTTCGTGTGGGATTACCACGAGATGTAATCGATCAAAGACCTACTGATCTGGTACAATAATCTCGACGTAGTCCCTTTCACCAAAGCTATCAAGGCTCAGCGAGAGCTATTTAAGCGCTTCGATCTGGATATGTTTGCGGATGGAGTGTCCCTACCTGGTCTTTCAGAGAAGGTTATGTACAGACCTGCTTCAATAATCTCCAATATCCGGATAAGAAACCTGCTAACGCATTCCGATTTCCAGCGAAGCGCATGGCTGGCTACAGGAGTCAGGTTGCTAAGGTAAAACGAAAATTTGGTATGACGCTCGAGCACGTGAATACATTGCTGCAAAAGCAAAAGTATCTGTGTGGTCTATGCTATTGTCAGCTGACTGCTGATACCGCTTCCGCTGATAGAATCAATAACAATCTTGGGCACCCTGATGGGAATATCTTGATCAGCTGCATTTCATGCAACACCGCTCGAAAAGATATGTCTCTTAGGGGGTTCAGATACAAGAAACTGCTTGTTTTTAACGCAGACAGATTGGTGTTTTCGATTGACAAGGAGGAATCTGAGATTTACGGGAAAATGAAAGCTAACATTGCTGGTGGACCATCAATTATATTCAACAGGTATGCTAAGCGAAACGAGACGAAGATTCATGGAGGTAAGATCTGCAAGAAAATTATCGGATACGACGCTAACGCTCTATATCTATGGGCCCTTGGTAATGAGATGCCATGCGGTCGATTGACTACGGTTGAAGCGTATGATGGTATCATCGATGACATCAAAGCATACAAAGTATTCGGCTTTCTTGAATGTGATATCCGAACACCAGAATACCTTAAACAGTACTTTGGTGAGATGACTCCAATTTTCAAGAATGTACTGATCGACTGTACGAATGAGAGCGTCATTGGTAAGCAAATGTTCGAACACAATGAGGCGCGCAAGCAAAGCCGAGCAAAACCAGCTCGCAAGTTGATTGGTAGCTACTTTGGTGAAAAGATTCTCATATACGCACCTTTGCTGAAGTGGTATCTCTCTCATGGTTTGGAGATCACCAAGACTTACAGCTTCATAAAAGCGAGCTCCCATAAAGCTTTTGCTCCATTTATGAAGGCTGTATCAAACGCCGTGATGTTGATAAGTCGAAGGCTATGATTGCCGAGATGGTGAAACTGGTAGGCAACAGTGCTTTTGGTCGATCTGGCATGGATATGAGCAAGCACAAAGAGGTTGAGTATGAGTCGAGTGACAAAGCTATTAAGAACAAGATCGAACACTTTACGTTCCATGGTCTCGAGGAGCTTAATGATGCGTGTGAGATCACGATGAAGAAGCGCCGACTCAATAATAAGAAACCAATCCATTTGTCGATTGCTATCTATCAGCTTGCTAAGCTACGCATGCTTCAGTTTTACTATGACTGCATAAATTTCTACTTCGATCGCTCTGACTTCCAGTATCAGGAGATGGACACTGATTCGGCTTATATCGCTTTCAGCTGTGATAATCCATTTCAAGACTGTATTAAGCCTGAGCTACGAACCCACTTCAAGGAGCATAAATACGATTTGTTCCCACGTGACTACAACACTGAGGTAGCTAAGTTTGATCGCCGTACGCCTGGTTTGTTCAAAGATGAATGGTCAGGTGATGCTATGGTCTCACTATCGAGTAAGAACTATATTTGCTAACTACCCGATGAGACATACAAAGTAAAGGTTTCAGCGAAGGGTATTCAACAGGGAAGTGGTCGAAACAATGGTGTTCTTAATTCTGATGGGTTTGAGACTGTCGTACGGGATCGCATCATGCTACAAGGTACAAACAAGGGGTTCAGACTATCGAAAGAAGCCAAGTCTATCATCACCTATACTCAAACCAAAACAGCGCTTAACTAGTACTATGACAAACGTCGAGTACTTGATGATGGTATCACGACTGAACCACTTGTAATTTAAGCAGCTAGCCACTGGGAATTTCTTTAATGTAAATATAGATCATGGACGCGCTATTAAAGAAACTCTACTATGACCCAAAAACGGTTTTATAGGAGCTCAAGCTCTGTATCAGAAAGCAAAGGAGTTTAATCCTAAGATAAATTTCAAAATAGTAAAGGATTGGTTTGGGAGTCAGCCCGATATTCAACGATTTCAGGAGCAAAAGAAGAGATTCAATGGTTTCAAAATAGCTTCGCATAACCCCAACTCGTGGCAAATTGATCTTGCGTTTTGGAAGAAACGGCCAATTTTGACTGCTATCAACATCAACTCAAGGCTGGGGTACGCAAAGCTCTTACGAAAAAAGACGGCAGCAATTGTGTTAGAAGCGCTTAAAGCGTTTGTTCGTCTCCACAAAGTGGATATCCTAACAAGTGATAATGGTAGTGAGTTCATGAACTTACAGGCCCAAGAGCTCTTCAAATCCAAGACAATTGAGCACTACAACAATGAGCCAGGTGATCATGGAACTATGGGAAAAATTGAACGATTCAACAGAACGCTGAAACAGAGACTAACTAAAATGTCCCCCAAGAGAATTACGCAAAAGCTTATCACTGATGTTATTGAAAACTACAATACCACGTTTCACCGTTCGATTAGTATGACTCCAAATGAGGCAAAAGGCAAAGTAATGAATGCAGATCTGAGTCATAATCAGGTGGAAGCCGATAGAATTGAGAAGGAGTTTGACGTCGGATCAAG
>NW_003303725.1:225158-229708 GCF_000142945.1 Phytophthora infestans T30-4 | reverse complement strand
ATTTAAGCTTCATCTCGAAGTTACTATCCCCATTCCTGGGCTAATCGAAGAGCTCACGACATACAAGAAAGATGTCTACGTCCGAAAGCCACCCACTCCCTCTATTGAGGACGAGGTACACCTATCACTAACGTCTCCCTTGGATGGTGCTATCTTCGAACGACATCAGTCTATTGTCCTCGAGTACACCGCCATGAATGTACAAACTCTCGAGTTGCTGATTGATGACGACATATACTTGAAGAAAACCCACGTGGACGATGGCAATATGCTGCTGCGTGGACTCGGCGTGGGGCCGCACACACTCGGAGCGAAAGCCGTGAACGACCAGAATAAAGTCACAGCGTCCAGTTTAGTGCATGTAGAGATAATGGAGTCAGCATAGGCGCTATTAAGTGTAATTGGATGGAGTTAGCGTATTACGGTACTGCACACGCTGTGAATTTCCCTGTAACGAGGAAGATTTATGCATTTTAGCGGTGAGCGAGGTGTTCTCTCTATCCTCATCCACACTCTTACTGCCAGACCTTCTACGGCTTCCAGTGGAAGTTCTCGTACAGACGCAGCAGGTTGCGTTCGAGCATGGCCACCGTGACCTTACCCACCAGTGGCACGTACTGCACGCCCTTTATCTTAAGCAGCTCGGCATCGTCCACGTTCTTGAAGGACGCGACGTAGATGATGACCGTGTTTTCGCTGACCCACTCAAGCGGCAGCTTGTAGCTCTTAACGGGGACGCCAGTAATGATGACACGAGACTTCTTACACGCCGTCTCCTGCGTCTCTTCGCTCGGGATGAGCTTACCGCGACGGAATAGGTACAGCGAGTCAATGTCGGCGCTGTACACGTCAGCGCCGTCATTCGCAAGCATAGCAGCCAATGGGCGGCCGACAATGTATGAGACCTGGACGACGCAGTCTCAGAAACCAGAAGTCTTTTTAGTATTGGTAGTCACTCGCCCGTTAGATACTTGGTTAATATTTTTATTTCTAACGGAGTCCACCAAGGGTGGAGCTCCAGCAATTCCCAATCTGCCAAGTGTGGGGCGAGTAGTGTGTTAACGCTTACTT
This sequence comes from Phytophthora infestans T30-4, assembly GCF_000142945.1. Taxonomy (NCBI): domain Eukaryota; phylum Oomycota; class Peronosporomycetes; order Peronosporales; family Peronosporaceae; genus Phytophthora; species Phytophthora infestans. Next base: position 228,637 of record NW_003303725.1, on the reverse strand, counting down.
CTTCCGTCGTACTCACTGTCCAGACATCGTACACGACCTCTGCAAGTGAACGAGTAGGAGACGTTCGCTGTTAGGGTTATGAGCCCAAAATTGGAGTAAACTTCCAGAACTTACGTGAACGCTGACGATGTCGTGGACGCTCCTTCGATGTCAGACTTACCTGGTACTCCGTCTCCGGCCCGTCTCGACGGATGCTGGCTCTGCAGTGTCAGTAGCGCCTGGACTGGTAGATCCCCTGGCTCGTGTTGCTGGCGGGAAACCTGTCCTTCAGTCTCCACCACCGCAGTCTGTTTTTGCGTTGAGCTCACCAACTTCAACACTCATTTTGACTGGAACTCCGGTGGTGAACGCTCCAGCGAGGTCGCACGCTAATGAAGAACAACAACGAAGGATACCATTGCCACTGCCTAACCTAGCGTTGGATGTGAACAAAAACCCACCAAAAATGGCAGGAAGCTTTAACCTCTATCGCGCTCAAGTTATGGCCTATTTACATCGATTTAATGCTTGGGGTCTGATCGATGGATCCGTACAGCGTCCGATTGTAAATGGGGAACTTCAACAGCGCTACGATATGTTGGACTTCTTTGTGAAAGATACGTTGCTTCGAGGTGCTAAAGTTGAAGACGCTGAGCGTATGTGTGATCTTCCAACTGGCAAGGAAATGTCGGAAGATCTGGAAGCACACCATACTAAGCGTGAGTTTTCTAATTACGTGTGGGTATTGAAGCAATTCTTCCACGCAACTTACACTCGTGAGCAGACGATGGATTCTTGGCTTCAGGAAATTCACGATACACGTCGTGCGTTGGCTAATCTGGGTCGAGGTTATCGATGATGATCTCACTGTGGACGTGATTCTCATGGGAGTAGTGCAGACACACAGAGATGTCGTGCGTCAGTTTTCTCGCATCATGGCTCCCGGGTCCCGACCCACTCTGCAGCAAGTCTTGAACACACTGAAGTCCGAGACCGAGATGGATGAGATCGTCCGCGATGAGGAAGAGGGAAACTCGAAGATCATGCACGTGGCTAAGAAGCAGAAAACTGGTGACACATCTAGTAAACATATTAGCTGGATTAAACCCAGTGGAGCACAATCTCGTGGAGCTAAATCCAGTGAAGGAGGAAGCAAAGCCAATCAAAAGTCTGGTCCTGGTAAACGAAAGAAGGGCAAGTGCTTCTATTGTGATAGAGAAGGCCATCACAAATTTGAGTGTCGTAAGCTCAAATTTGATCTGAAGCACGGCAACGTAGATGCTGAAAAAGCAAAGTGTGGCAACAATTCTGGGGATAGCTCTAGCGTATATGGGGGAAACAAAGGTGGACCTCCTCAGCCGTTACCATTGGGAATGATCGGTCGTGTTGAAAATACTTGTGCTGTGTCAAGTACTGGGTCTACATTATTGTCGACGTTTGATACCTCTAATTCATTGGAGTGGATATTAGACACAGCAGCTATTACTCATACCTGCGCTGACCGGTCACTTATGACACAGTTCCCGCACTACGTGGAGACGAACACGCCACATGAATCGTGGACAGGAGAAGTAACAACGGAACATTTGGTGTCTTAATTGCCTGTATCTTTCCTATCCACACAAGATAGACGTGGCGAAACTGGAGAAGCGCTTGATTGCGTTCTTACTGGAGTTCGTAATGTTGTTGGATGTCACGTTAATCTGCTAAGTGTTAATGCACTTGAAGAGCAAGGCTGGCAATGTGAGTCACAGTATCCTCAGGACGGACCTCCAAGACGGCTATTATGGAAGGGGCCGACAGCAATAGTGCTTGGCAAGAGTCGAGGTTACTATCGCACTCGTGGTTTGTGTAATTCACCTCAAGTAGTTGCATCATTTGTGGCTGGAGGTGAATCGATATTTCGGTGGCATCTTCGCTTTGGTCATGTGAATTTTGCAGCATTGCAGCAGCTCCATCGTGATCAGATGGTTACAGGCATGACGATCTCTCCTAGTGAGCGCACTAGAGATGCGATGGATTGCCTAAGCTGTACATTAGCAAAATCGCGAAGAATGTCATACAAGAATGTGTCTCCATGTCGATCAATAAGGTGTTGTGAAAAACTGATGACCGATGTCTGTCACTATGGTGAGGTTTCGGTTGCTGGAAACGTGATGTTTCAGCTCGTGGAGGATGAATACTCACGATACCTATGGGGCTTCTTACTCCGTCAAAAGTCTCAATGTACAGACAACTTGAAGACGTTGATCTTACAGCTGAAGCAATGTGAGCGACCTGTCAGATTCCTGGGGTCTGATCAAGGAACTGAGTTTGTAAATCAAAAGCTACAACAAGTCCTCCGAGACAATGGAGTTCGTCCGCTGTATACAAATACGTATACACCCGAAGAAAACAGTCTCGTCGAAAAGATGAATGGTGTAGTACTGCGATCTGTTCGCGCTCTCCTCGTAACCAGTGGACTTCCAACAAAACTATGGAGAGAGGCATTCAAGTTTGTGGTAACGATACGCAACTTCTCACCATCCAAAGCCATTAAAGACAGTACACCTTACGAGTTATTTGAAGGTCGTATACCTTATGTATCTGGTCTACGTGTGTGGGGCTGTGCTGCAACGTACTTCGTCCCTAAGCAAAGACGGAAAGGTAAACAAGATACGACAGCGAAAGAGGCATTGTTTCTAGGATGTCCTAAATCCACGACTGGATATCGTGTCCTCGATCTTGTTACCGGACACATTGTGGAGTCTCGTGACGTAAAGTTTCGCTAACAGAGGACACTGGCGGCTGACTATGTGGATCAGTTGCTTGACAAGTTCTACGCGAAGAAGCCTGGTGTGGTGCTACCTGTTTCAATCCCGTATGTAAGACTTCCTCTTCATGACTACTCGAGCTCCTGTAGCAGCGATGAAACTGCACTGGCATTGCATAGCTCCGATGAAGTCGGTCCTATGGATGCTAAGGTTGGAGGCGATGTAGTGGAAGAGACGAAAGTTAGAAGAGCGGGGGAGCTTGAGTTTGATAATAGCAACTCAGGTCCAACAAAACGCAGACGAACAGGGGAGCTGGCCCAGACTTATGATACTCCAAATTGTGACTCCACTTCTATAATTCGTGTCGATGGACATGAGAATGATACGAGATGCACAAAACACGTTGAAAAGAAGCGACAACCGGGTTTGGTTGAAGTTAAGCGACGTCAGAAAACACACACCAAAGACCCAATTGTTACACTTCGCAGATCAACACCTACACGTCGTCCAAACGTAAGGCTACATGGCTATTCGCTTGCCAATTACTTCATCTCAACTACGGACAAGCTGCCCAAGTCAGTTCGTGCAGCGCTTGCAGGTCCTGATAGTGATAAGTGGTGGCAAGCTTTGCAAACAGAATTCTCTGACATACAAGCGAATCATACGTGGATTTTAGTGAACCATCCGTCGGACACTAAGATCATGACCAGTCGCTGGGTGTTTGTCATTAAAAGGAATCAAAACGAG
>NW_003303725.1:211430-225058 GCF_000142945.1 Phytophthora infestans T30-4 | reverse complement strand
TCGGTTCAGACTATTGGGAAGTATACTCTCCAGTTCAGTGCAGGGAGGCAATCCGTGTTGTCATTGTGCTCGGATTCTACTATGACCTGGAACCTCGCCAAATTGACTTCACTACGGCATTTCTAAACGGTGAGATGGATGTCGACGTGTATATGGAGCAACCAGAGTTGTTCGACGATGGCACTGGACGTGTGTGCTTGTTGAAGAAGAGCTTATATGGCTTAAAGCAAGCTCCTCCGATCTGGAACGCAAATTTGAAGAGATATCTAGTGAAGCTTGGTTTCAAATCCAGCATAATTGCGGATGGCGTTTACGTCAGGTGGGTCGACGACTCTCCTATCTTCCTTACAGTCTACGTTGATGATGTCGTTATTGCGGCTAAAAATGAGAGTATCACGTGGCTAATTTCACAGTTGAAGAGTGAATTGAAGCTAAAGGATTTGGGGAAGATCAACCTCTTGCTGGCCATGAATGTAAAAGTGGAGCCGACACGAGTCACGTTGTCACAAGAATCGTACATTCAACACATTGTGGAAAAATATGGCGATCACACTGCTCGTGTGCAATGGACCCAAAAGTAAAACCTGTGAGACCCAGCAAACCCTACGGACCTGACGTAAACAGAAGTGATCTACCATTTCGTCAAATTGTTGGTTCCCTACAGTATTTGGTGCGTTGTACGAGACCCGATATCGCGAACGCGGTTCGTGTCTTGAGCAAGTTTCTTGACTGTTATACAGAGGAACATTTTGGACTGGCTCAACGCGCTCTTACGTATTTGAAGGGGACTAGTTCCTATGGATTGGTGCTACCAAACGTTTCTGCAAAGGGCAATCTTTCTATCGTTGGATATGCTGATGCTGACCTCGGCAATGATATGGACACTCGTCGATCTGTTACTGGCCAAGTTGTAACACTTGGTGGATGTGTTGTAGCATACCAAAGTAAGCTACAGCCCAGTGCAGTTAAAGATACATGCAGTGCTGAGCTCACAACAGCCAGTTGCTGTGCAGATCGAATTCGATGGCTACAAAACTTGTTAGCCGAACTACAAGTTCCTGTCGAGCTTCCAGCTCTTCTCTGGACGGACAATGCTGCAGCTGTTCAGGTCATGACACATTCCAGCGGACATCACAAGATCAAGTGTCTAGATCTGGTGATATACAAGGTTATTGACTATGTCGATGCTGGTTACATTGTGGTAAAACACATGCCGTCTAAGGTCATGCCTGCTGATGCCTTAACCAAGCCATTGGGTAAGGGCAAGTTTCGCCAACATCGAAAGTAGCTTGGTGTCGAATGCCTGTGTACTCAAGTTGATGGGGATACAGATGAAGAACCAGAACAACAATCCGACCCAGATGACGCGCAAACAAGCTAAGGAGGACTTCCAGTTTCAGGGGAGTATGAGACCTGGACGACGCAGTCTCAGAAACCAGAAGTCTTTTTAGTATTGGTAGTCACTCGCCCGTTAGATACTTGGTTGATATTTTTATTTCTAACGGAGTCCACCAAGGGTGGAGCTCCAGCAATTCCCAATCTGCCAGGTGTGGGGCGAGTAGTGTGTTAACGCTTACTTCTTCCGTCGTACTCACTGTCCAGACATCGTACACGACCTCTGCAAGTGAACGAGTAGGAGACGTTCGCTGTTACAATGTCACTACGGTTAGCAACCGTGATGTTAACACCTGACAAGTGGTCGCCAGTAGGCTTGGTCTTGTCATAAACGCCAAGGTGTTCGAGGATCTTGACAATTGCCAAAGGTGTGCAAGGCAGCACGCACTTTTGCGTCTTCTCGTCGTCTACGTAGCGGATGTTACGGTACAAGTTGCCACGGTAGAATTGGCACAGTCCTTCCACGTCCTTCTTAATGCTGATGCTGTTGCGCAAAAAATCGTCCATGGTGCCACCGAAGAAGCTCGGGAAGGCGCCGAAGCACGGGTAGTACACGAGAATACCGTGCACATCCGAGTCTTTGTTGGCCTTCTCCAAAGCCTCCAGCAGCTCGTCCTTGGGCACTTCGCGCAGCTCGTAGCGGATGCCGTCGCGTGCACAGGCCTTGCCCGTCCACTCGGCGTACTTCTTGGGCCGTGAGCCAGCAAACCCACGAGCTTGGGACCCACGCCACCCATGTCCTGCTCAATGTACTGGCGCACGGCCAAGCTGAAGGGCTCGGCGATGGTCGCAGCGTTCATTTTCGCACCGGCGGAGTCGGTCATCTTGATGTTTGTGGCAGACGTCGGTTTGACGGATGGCTGGCTGACCATTAAACGAAAACCGTTTGGTAAGAGCTCGATTTTTTAACGCTTTCGAAAAAAGGCCTCAATTAATATTTGATCATATTATAAAGCCAAAATAATTAAGAGTCGTTTTTTCAAAAAGAAACGCTTTGTTTAACACCTTTGGAATTCCTTTTTATTTTAAATCGCAATGATTTGATAAAATGTCATTGAAAAAAGTGTTTCGAAATCAAAGTGCTTTTAGAAAAACAGAAAGTTTTTTTTTCTCAGGGTGGCTCTTAGCCACTGCCACGTGTGCCATGCCATGGCACTAGAGATTGAGCCATGGCATGGCGTGGTTACGAATAGACCTGCCACTGTGCCATCATGAAAACTATTTTTAAAATATTCATTAATGCAAATAAAAGTAGCATGGCACATGGCAATTGCCCCTTGCCATGACACTTGCGAATGTCCGTGGCACTTCCTGTCATTTTATTTACTTTAAACTCTAGCCCTAGCAAGCGCTCATCCAATCGGATCACAGCATTTTGTGCCATGGCGTGGTTAAGAGCGACCCTCAATTAAGCGAGCACTTTTCAACGTCAGACTTAAAAGCGACATCAAAGCTCCTATTGCTTTTTTTTTTAAGATACCGTTTTCGAAAGCGCTTTTTTGTAGAGTACTTGAATTAGCTCCCCAAAAAAGCACAACAACATTTTTTAGGTGCTACAGTACAAGGCCAAAGCAGCGCATGTTTAAAAAGTATAAATTAAAGCAGTATGTAAGCGGGCAGTCGCTGTTAAGGTCGAGTTGATTCAGACTCCTTGCGCTGATGGTACCGTCGTCGCGCAGTGAAACAGTACCAGTACCCGACACGAGCTATTAATAAGCCAAATTAGTGGCGGGGCAGCGAATCGAGCGCCTTGTTTTTGCTGACTGGGCTTATGTCTCCAGCCCATTCCTTCAATTAAACATAATTTTGACGTTAGTCCAGCCGATTTGTCAGTGGTGCAGTTTATCGTACCGGAACGATGGGACTGAGGTCGGTCTCCCAGCTAACAACGCTGTGTACAGCGGGGACCATAAAGCCGAACACAAGCACGAATGCACTCGTGATGTGGCCTATCACGGCATCCTCGAGCTCCATAGGTGTGTGTGGTTTGTACAGCATTCTCTTGAAGTAGTGTTCTTCTCTTCGGAGTCTTGTTGGTCTTGGCGGGAATTGGTAACTGAGTCTGAAGACGGCAGCTTTGTGAATTAGTACACGTCGACCTTCTGGATCGCGGCGTTCTTTTGCGTCCCGTAACATAGAAACTGCATTGCGGGACGCTCGACTGTGTCTCAGCTACGGACATCAACTTCAGCTTACGTGGAAAACTGTAAAGTCACTTTTGAACTTTAAGCAAATGCGTCTCTCCAGACGCATCGTTTTCTCGTCGTCACGACAGAAGTGTCGTGTACGGGGTAAGAATACCTGGTGGTGGTGTGTACACTGTATATATAGCGTGTGGTGTATCGCCATAGAGTAGATCTAATGCGACACAATGTTTCTCCTTGTTATCGACGAGATGCGTCCGAATTTTCATAATTGAAGTTGTCGCTTTCGTAATTAGCGCTAAATTCTACAACATAAACATGAGATAAAAGGTGAAAAGTGTTGACGAAACAGAATGCAATAAACTTGATCGCGGATTGCCACCATTCGCGGGACCACGGAAGGGCAACATGCTGCACACGTCACTGTGTCAGGCGTTTCGTCGTCGGCAACGCCTACTGTATCGGAGATAGCTCCAGGACCGGTCAGTTGACGGCGATTGACGTTTTAGCCTGGATCGCTCGACCTAAAGAGCCTTTATGAAAAAGCGAGAGTCATACGACATACTTCCCGAGGTGTACCAGTTGGCACGACTCCGACGTGGCACTTGTTTCAACGCGCTTCAAAATGGTCGCCGTCGTCACCTGTTCGCTTCGCGTCCGACGAAACGATGGCCCACCGAGACGGCACTACCAACGCAAAAAACGAATTCCCATATTTTGTTGAAGAAGTTTATTTTTTAAGCATCGCAGCAACAGTCACAGCTTAAAGCGATGATGACGCAATGTGTTGCTAAATGAGCGATCTTCTTGAAATCTACAAAAGAGGCGATTGGCAAGTGGGTTTTTCGCAGGCTGAAGTTGACGTTAATCATTTTTATGCTGCTAAAATAATTACACATGCTCATCACGAATGGTGGTCAATGAAATGGGTGCCTTGTAGAGGTGTGCAACCCTACTGGGGAAGACGTGATTATTAAAAGGGGAACGCTGTTGGCCTCTTTAACGGTAGTCCCGGAGTCGGCCTTCCCGCTGGGAACTTCAACTATCAAGCGTGGTATGAAGAGTCTGGCAAAGTCGATCCCTCCGCTACCGCAGCCACCCAAGTACGCTATCCCCAGAGAGCCTGCTGACTGGATCCATTCTGTCGAAGGTGCCGCGGACGCGAGGCCTGGGAACACTGAAACGCCTCCGCCTGACCCGGACCGTGACCCCGAGGAAGAGTTGGAAGTCGACTTGGAGAGCTCTAAGCTCGGAGACGAGCAGAGAGAACTGTTCCGCGAAGTTTTGCAACCGTTCAAGGACATGTTTGTTGAGACCTCTATGCGTCCTGGCCGTACTGATTTGCTGGAATTCTCGATCGACACGGGCGACCACGCGCCGATTAAACAACCTCCTTACCGAGTGTCCAAGGCCGAGGGCGACGTCATGGAATCCGAGATCCAAGAATACTTGAGTCAGAACCTCATACGACCGTCTACCAGTCCGTGGGCCAGCCCAGTTCTGATGATTCGCAAGCCTGATGGAGGGATACGGTTCTGTATTGACTACCGAAGGTTAAACGCTGTCACCATCAAGGACTGTTACCCCATGCCCCTTATAGACGATATCCTGGACGTTTTGGGGAACGCCAAACTGTTCTCAACTATGGATATTGCCTCTGGATATTGGAACGTCTCTATGGCTGCTGATAGTGTGGAGAAAACAGCTTTTACTTGTAAGTACGGTTTGTTCGAATGGCTGGTGATGCCCTTCGGACTGTGCAATGCTGTTCCGGCCTTCGAGCGCCTGATGGAGACGGTTCTGGTGGATCTCAAGTGGAGAACATGTATGGTGTACCTCGATGACTGTGTAGTTTTCAGCGAAGACTTTCCTACTCACTTAGTACGGCTAAAGCAAGTACTGGAACGGTTCCGATCAGCTGGATTCAAGCTCAAGATGAAGAAGTGCAAGTGGGCCCGGGACCAAGTGGCGTTCCTGGGACACATCGTCACTCCTTCGGGCATCCTGCCCAACCCTGAAAAGGTGAAGTCAGTGATGAACGTCCAGAGACATCACGATCTGCATACGGTTCGAGCGTTCCTGGGCCTGACGAGCTACTTCAGACGCTACATTGCTGGGTACGCTGCGATTTCGGCTCCGATCGAACGCTTGAAGATGAAGGGGGCTCAATTCGTCTGGACCGAAGACTGTGAATCAGCATTCCTACAACTGAAACGCAAACTGGTGGAGCCTCCTATCCTAGTGTATCCTGACTTCTCGAAACGCTTCCAGCTGTATGTGGACTCCTCGAAGCTAGCAGTTGGAGCGTGCTTGATGCAGACTGTCGATGGGCGAGAGCGAGTGGTGGCGTACGCTTCCAAGTTGCTAGTAGGATCAGAGAAGAACTGGATTCGCAAGGAGGACGGCACCTCGGAGATTGAATGCTGGGGAATTGTCTGGGCCACTCGAAAATTCCGCTGCTATTTGGACCGGTGTGAATTCGACCTGTATACTGATCACAAGGCGTTGACCTGGGTTTTTAATGAGACCAACCGTACTAGTAGCGCTAAGCTGGCAAGGTGGGCGATGGAGCTGTCTCAACTGCGTTTCAAGGTGTTCCACAAGCCTGGGACTTCCATGGGTCACGTGGACGGTCTATCTCGGCTTCACTCTCAAACGATCAGTGCTATCTCGATGTCGGATCTGCTTAACGATGCGAACGACGCTCAGCAGGGTTCAGTCGAAGTCGGGGAGTCTTCGACTCCCGGTGTAGACCCCGTCGTGGTGGAGTCCGGTACCGAGAACGCTGCGAGTGCTGACCCTATCGCGCCTGCGGAGGAAGACGAGCCGAGGAACAGCTCTTGGTGTCCCCAGTCGATATTTTCGGACTTCAGCAGACTCGATTCTTAGAGGAACAGAAGAGAACGCCTTGGATCCAGGCGATGATCGCGTTCCTGAACGACGGAGCTCTCGCCTTGGATCCCCAGCTACGGACGAAGGTCTTACTGATGGCTCCTAACTACACTGTGAAGAACGGTGTTTTGATGCGTCGAGTACACCTGAAGGCTCGAGCTGGACCCGCGTCCAACCTCGAAGTGCCCGTGATCCCGCTACCGTTCATCTCAACCGTTCTTCACCACTGTCATAAGAATGTGTTATCGGCACACGTGGGAGTTACCAAGACGATGGATCGAGTCCGTAAGCATGCCTATTGGCACGGTTGGAAGAAGGATGTAGCTGAGTACGCTCGGGAGTGTACTGTCTGTGGAAGTGGTAAAGGTTATCGACCGTGGAAAAATGGTCTCATGCAGAAGATGCCTGTGCAAGAGTTATCCGGACCGTTCTCCTTGTTGGTCGTCGATGCTGTAGGCCCCTTGGTGGCTACTCCTAGAGGTAACAAGTTCATTCTGGTCTTCGCGAACTACTTCACTAGGTGAGTGGAGGCGTTCCCGGTGGCTCGGCTTGATACGGTGACGTTCGTGGAAGTGATGGTGAACGAAGTGATCTCCCACCATGGTGTTCCTGAGCGGCTGCTGAGTGACCAAGGGTCCAACTTCATCTCGGGATTGGCTCGCTCCTTCTACGAGACTCTCGGAATCAAGAAGTTGTTCGGCGCTGCCTATCATCCTCAGACGCAAGGACTGGTAGAGCGTTTCAATGGTACGCTCTTGGGAATGCTACGAATGTACGTCAACGAGTCGCAGACCGACTGGGATTTGAACTTGCCGCGGGTACTGTTTGCTTACCGTACTTCCTATCATGAGGCGTTGAGGGATTCGCCCTTCTTCAGTCTCTATGGTAGAGACCCAGTATTGCCTCTGGACCTAGCGTTCCTCAATACGAACAACGAGTGGAAGAGCAATGAGGTCGCTAGCTATCGTCGGAAACTGTTTTTGTCTTTCCGTGACACTAGACGCATGGTAGAACGCCAACTTCTGAAGGCTCAAGGTCGGCACGAACAACGGTTGGGCAGTCAAGTGTCAGTGAAGTTCACAGAAGGCGACCCGGTGTGGGTGTACCAGTATTTCAGGGCTCGGCGTGGCGAACGGACGACCAAGAAGCTAGCCTTCTCGTGGCATGGTCCCTATCGCGTGGTGGGAACAGTGGGTGAAAACGCTTATCGCATAGCCATTCCTACACATCCAAACCGAGTAGTGACCATCAATGTCAACCGCTTGAAGCGTTTCCGTGGATGCTGGAGTAGACCGCTCCCGTCTGAAGTGCCGGAGGGAGTACTGACCAATCCCAGCTTGGATGACGACGGTCCTTTGACCGAAGATGATCTCCCTTCCACTAGTTACGTGGAAAGACTGCTCATTGGTGGTGAGGAGACGGCTTTGACAGGTGTACCTTGCCCAGTGATCGACATCATTGCGGGACGCAAGAAGAATCGAGAGGAACAGTTCCTAGTGTTATTGGCGACTTACGAGACTTTATGGAGACCAAGAAATACTCTACTGCCTACTTACGCCGCTCTGATTAAAGCGTTCGAAGACACGAGAAGGAAGGAGGCTGGACTTCCGGAACTTCGCCGCAGCGCGCGCCTGGAAGAAGCTAACGCCGCTGTGGACGAAGATGAACTACTCTTTTAAAGAGTAGTGGAGTGAGATTGGTCTTTCGAGTCACGGTGGACTCTAAAGTCAGTCTTGATGGGGAGTGTGCATTGAAACACTTCCTACGTTTACTTTGCATAATTTTGAATATTACGAAACGGTTTCAAGCCACATGCATTACGAAGAGAGACCAACAAGTCATCGGAAGCGAGATGAACTCTACAAGGGGCTTGTTGAAAGAAAAACAAAACAAAAACATTAGTCATGAAACGACACTACTACTCCTACACGCCTCTAGTTGGGACGGTCTGGATCAATGCGGGCGTGGAGAAGGAACGCTGGACAGCGTGGCTACGCTGACTTCTTCGACGGTGGCGACTTGGACGGCGAATGGTGGTGAGGGATCATGGGAAGCCAGCCGGGCTACTCTACTTCGCTGATTATGGCGTTGGTGAGTTCGTCTGCTAAGTCGCATTGCTGTGCCTGCCGTTGCTGCTGTTCGTACCTATTAACCTCTACGACCTAGTGGAGTTCGCTCTACAAGGACCTATCGGTGTCGCCATCGGACTTATGCTGCTAGTGACGTACGACCACTGTTACGAATGGACTCGCTGGGACCTGCTAGGACCTCTTATCGTCGTAGTGACCGGTGTGATTTCGCACGCACTGCGTCTGTGCGAAGGGGATAACCCGCTGCTTTCGATGGCTCCCCAGAGTGTGGTCGGTCAAGCTTTGGCTAACACCCAACTGAACACTTCGAAGCGTAGGCGTGCCGAGGCTCTCTGCTTGGAACGCTTGCGGTACAAGGATGGTATCGAAGTGTTACACGACTTTCAAGCGGCGGAAGAAGATGCCCCTGCTATGGAAGCGTTTCTGGGTAACTCCTATGGAACCGAGCAACCGCCGGACCATCCTATCGACCTTTCGGGTGCGCCAGAAACAATGGCTCGCCTGCGCCGCCAGCATTGGCCATCCGCTCGCCATGGACGGCAAACTCCAAGTCGGGGAGTATGTCCCGTACTCGGGAATGTAGGTGTCGTGCCAGGCGCTGGCGGGCAGGCTTTTGTGCCAAGGGATCTCGGCGAAGGTCAACGAGCTGCGACGGTGGGCGGCTGGTTCCCGTTGACCCCGCAAGCTCCCACTCACTTCGCACATGAGACCGGTGAAGTTATGGTGTGATTGTATTGGAACGCTACGATGGAGTACAGGAACGGTGTGTGAGTTCCCTCCTATCGTCCTACGTGGCTGGGGACAAGGCCGGATGCGCAAGGTGGACCGCGTCTCGGACCTTCCTGTCGCCGCACGAGGACGGATGTCATGGAGAAGGACTCTTTTGATCAAGATTAACTGAAGCGGTGTCGTGTATAGGAAAGCGAGTTGGCGGTAGGCCCTCGTTAGTCTCAGTCTTACATTTACTACCTCTTGCCTAAGCTGAGTGAGAGAAAGAAACAAGAAGCGTTTTGATATATTAAGTTATCTTGTGCTACCGTTCCTGCCACTACTCGAGACCGTACTCCCTGAACAGCCGCGGACTACCCGACCCTAGAGGTGGTGTACGACATGATTCCCGCAGTGCACAAAATCGTCAGCTGGGATACAGACGACGTTGATCTGGGCCCGATCATCCCGGTATGAAGATCATCTAGTGAATCAATAACGCGGATGCGATATTCTAAGATGTTTTTATCCATGCAGGAATGGAGTGGCACTATTTGGCCGATCACAAGCAAGAGCATGATGCCCACGACGACCGAAAAGGCCTAGCTATTGAGTCGCTACTGCTGTTGCGCAGCAACCTTCAACTTCCTACCCCGATTGTGGCGAGCAGTGCAAACTAGTTATAACGGTTGCATACTCTTTTTTAAATTATGAACAGGAAACATGCTTCTTAACGTATCCAATCACTAATATCGGTACTACTTCGTAATACGTACAGTACGGTATCACAGTCAGGGGCTAATGGTAACCAAATATCATATAATATATTTGATAGTAATAGTACTATTTTCGATATTAAATAGTAATAGTAACTCATTTTTGCATAAGTTAACTTAATATTTTAATATTAACTCGGAGAACTGAAAAATATAAGATACTACATGATATTTTATGATATTTCCCACTTAAGTACGTTTCTTGCCGTGGACCGAGCGGAGCCAAATAACTTTTTCGATCAGGTTCTAGAAAAGCAGCTGACGAGTATTTGCTCTAGTATTTCACTGTGACACAGACAAAGGCGATCGAGATGGAAAACTGCAAACGCTTGCAGCTGTTTAACGTTGATAGAGCGAAATCAAGACATTCGTTCTTGTTCTCTACCGATCTCCTCGTCCACATCGTGCGTCTAATGAACCTGCTGCCTGTGGTGCTAGATCAATGCGCTTAGCAGTGCCAACACACGACGCCAACCTTGCTGTCCCGGTTGATTAGTAATACTTCAGCTAGCGACCTCTGATTGGTGAGTTTAGGCGGATTACGCAATCTTTGAAAAATATAATATCGTATTAACTAATATTAAGTTGATATTTAATAATATCATATTATTGTCTCAGAAGAAAATATTAGGTGATATTTTTTATATTAACTGGTCTACAGGTGATATTTCACAATACTACTTCACGATTTTGAAGTTACCATTAACCCCTGATCACAGTACAGTTCGGCAGCATGTGCGTCAATTACACACATGGCTGTACTGACAAAGTTGTGCGGCTACAGAAGGCCAAACACTTGTATAAGCAACCAGAGTGTACGAAGCTTTTAACCAGGCCAATTATTCCGAGAGAGCGCCATCGCTGTAGTAATTCTGAATTCAGTTTTTTGGGCCCCGCAGAATCGCCTGAATTTTTCAATATCTGGAAACTCGGCATCAGGCATTTCCCACGAAAACGTTAGTAGTATGACATGGAACATTACGCCGGCAGTTTTTTTACTTTCCGTAATTTACCTGCGAGACCAGTCCTGGAACGTTCTTTCGAGGCAGCTGCTATTTTGACGACGCAACCTTGAGAGTCTTAAAGTAATTTTAGAACCGCCCAACCGGTGCGTTGATTTGACGACGCCCACCTTATAGCGAGCCACGTCTTTTTGGATCTTAGGGCGTTTCGGGACCGCTGCGACGGACAACATTCAAACTATACATGTACAGTACTGCACCCCGTTTCCGCGCCCTCGAGCCTTTGATAAACTTACGGATGCGATTGTCCTGAATCTAAAAGAACTAGAGTTTGTAAGCTAAAGTCTGATTTATTTGCAAATCCTATATGGTCCACCCCCGCGAAAACGGGGTGTATTGATAAAAGCAATACGCTGGCAGATTTTTACCTCAAGGATTAGTTCGGACCAGCGCGACGTGGCGTCTCATCATTGGTTGAAAATCATTGTCACGCGCTTTCTTTTCCGCTTAAGTACGCCAGAAATTCTCCCTCCTTCTTCCTCATTCCAGAACTTGCCGTCTCTAGAAAAGATGGTCAAGCTTGTTTGTGCGATCGTTGGTGTGGCTGGAAGCGCTTTCCCTGTGGACATCGACGCGAGCCAGCTGGTGGGAGACTTGAAGAAGGCGATCAAGGCGAAGAAAATGTATCAGTTTCCTGCGGACGAGCTGCAGCTCTTCCTGGCGAAGCAGCCCGTCGTAGATGAGAGCGGCAAAGAGGTCGTCCCTGTTTACCGTCCTACTGCGGAGGAGATGAAGGAGGAAAGTTTTCAGTGGCTCCCAGACGAACATCGGGCTGCTCTGAAGCTGGTGGAAGGAGAATCTGATGACTACATATATGCGCTGACGGCCGGAGAACCGATTCTGGGCTCAAAGGCCTTAACAACGTGTTTACACGAAGAACAACATGGAGCTTCCATCCAGTGAGCAAATTCACGTGCTGGTGGTGGTTCCGAAAGGTAAAAACGACCGCTCTGCAGCCATGGCAATCGGCGTGGCACCCTCTTTGCCACCAACTACAATACACCGGCACCCCGAACGTCTCAAACGATGGGCTGCGATCAATGCAATGATTCGTCAGAAGAATCAAGAGGCGAACCAGAAGACCACGAGTGAAGACACCAAGAAAACAAGCAAAAAGCGGAAAAATCACGATGTCGACAAGACTGTGGGCTATTCGAGTCTTTGTTGGGAAGATATCAAACCTATTTACAACTTCGACGATTCTTATGACCTTCAACCAAGCGATATACCTGATGCTGACATCGAGCTACTCCTCGCTCGTATTCGTGACTTGCGGGAACTCTATGGAAAAATGTCGGATGAAAAAGAAGCCAAGAGATTGTTTTTTATCGCCCCGATCCTTGAGACAGTCAGTCGTCTGCTTAAGAACGTCCGCATATTAGTCGAAGAAGACGTGGTTGGGAAGAACGTGCTCCTGAAAGGTCGATTCGAGTTCGTGCTCAAGCGTGGCACCAAGAGAATTTCACTTGTCCAAGCCAAGCGTGAAGATATGCTGCAAGGAATGGTTCAGAATGTGACGGGGCTCGAAGCTCTTGCTGATGTCGAAGATCTCACTGTGACGTATGGCATTGTGACGAATTTTCTCGAGTGGAAGTTCTTGATCAGTGGCGACGAGAAGGTCAGAGAGCATGAGACTGTTCTTCCTCAAGCGGATACCATACCGTCGTTTGAAGGATTGAAAGAAATTGTGGGGAAAATTTACGCGATGCTGCAATAAATATCTTCCATATGAGTTGCAATCCTTTTGCTTATTTTCTAATTGAGATCTTCTTACATGCACTCATCTGCTTAATCATGGCATCGAAAGGTATCTCTGATCGTCCACTCAACGATAGCACTTAAGAGCATCTAGAGAAATCCGTCAAGCTACCGGTGAAACTAAAGAATGAGAGATCAACAGAGCGCGCGCCACACCTCCAGGATTGAATCAAGTAATATTTGTTTTATTACTGATAAATATAAAGTTAGTAATATACAAAAAATGGCGTACTCACCTCAGCAATACCTCGCTAACAAAGAGCGCATTAAGGCTGCGCAGAAGCGCTACTATCAGCGCACACGTGAAACTCGACTGTCGTATCAAAAGAGCTACGACGATAAGAACAGAGCAAAACCGAACTTATTGATGAACCTAACAACGAAACCGAACTTAATTAATTATTTTTTTCTCAAATAAAAAGTCAATCCCAATATAGTCAATGACAATGGCTTAAAACCTCCAAAAAGGTATAACCCAAATATTTGAATTGATTAATTTCAGAATCTTTTGTAATGACTAAGATATAAAGTCGATCCTGATACATGATCAAAATATTATAAAGTCATATCTACGAAGAAGAATATAGCCAAGCATATTGTGACGGGGTCACACAGCACCTTGCGCTAGAGGAAGTTATCTTCCGAGAGTATACAAACTCTCAGTGAACGGCAGTTCACAGGTCCCCTCTTTAATTAAAGAGAGCGAAGTGACCTAAATAAGGTAGATTGTAAACTGAGTATATTTATAGGTAGGTTAAGTTTGAGGTTAATACAAACTATCAGTTACCTATAGAAATGCAATGTCATTTAACCAATGGTTGGTTTTGAATGACCTTGGTACCT
>NW_003303725.1:209024-210367 GCF_000142945.1 Phytophthora infestans T30-4 | reverse complement strand
AGAGCTCTGGGGCTGACCTCTTCTTAGAGCTTCTCGTCGCTCCTCGTGGCCTTGTGGGCGGCCACACTTCTAGGGGCATCTATGAACGAGCCCTTGTTCAGAAAGAACAGTTGTTCGTCGACAACTTGGAGGCTGCTCGGTGTGTGCTTCTCGCGCCACACCGCATTCCCCTTAAGGACTTCACGACTTGTCGTAAGAAGCCCGAGACCCGGGGTGGTCTCTATCCTGTTTGGGGATACCCCTGGGTTATGCCCGAGAACTGTCCCACATGGAGTTCTTGTGAGGACATGTTCTGGGCGTGGGTGGAGACTCTCAAGTACTCGCCCACGGAGTTATGGGAATTCCATGAAGATCAGCAGCTGTCCCACATCCTGGACCAGCGTGATCTTCGTGTGAGGTTTGCCCACTTGATTAGCAAGCGTATGCTGCCAAGGGACATCCTGAAGCGCGCGGCTTCTAGCGCTCATGATGAGCGCGGGTACGGTATGTATTCATCATCCGTACCCCGTTCGGGCAAGAAGCCCCGGACTACTTATGAAGCTGCCGCCGCTTCTGTTCCCAGATTGCGACAGCCTTCGGGTAGTCAATCAGGAGCCGTTCAATCGGCTCCCACGAGTTCTCGGAGTGGGCATAACCCCTCCACTTCACGAGGAGCTGTCGCTTCCCGCGACACCGTTGCTCCTGGAGGATCCGCTCCACGTGGAAGTGGACTTCTTCATTCCGGTCAAGCAGGGGCGGAGGTGCCCTCGTACGAGTACGAGTACTCGGCGCCTCCCGAGAGCCACTCTCGTTCGAGTGCTCCGACTGCGGGTCCGACACGGGACCCTGAGGTTGACCGCCTCCGTCAACGTCTCCTCGTGCTTGAGATTGCACTTTGGCCTTGGGACTGGCGGTAATGCTGCCGCCCAGGCCGGCAATCAGGGCGAGCTCGCTCGTCTTGCGGGTCGCCTGGACCTGGTGAAGCGAGAGGTCGCGAGCCTGCACCTGCGGGTGGACCGCCGGGCCTCTTCGTCCGATCTGGACGAGGCCTTTCGCATGATCCGACGGATCGAGGCTTTGTTGCCACGTCCGGAGCCGCCTGCGGCACACTCCCAGACGTACGCGTATGGTGCGTACCCGGAGTACTCAGCGTACTCGGCGTATGGCGCCGGGGTCCGTTCGTATGGAGCCCCTCCGGCGTACGGTCTTGACCGCAGCCTTGCCGTCCCGACCGAGGCTTAGGGTGCCTGCTCCGACGCCCTCGTCGACGACTGTGACCGGCCTTCGCTTCGAGGAGCTGGGTCAAGGGGCGTCTGCGAGTCAGCAACCCCCTGCGGGTCAAAGTACCGCTTAAGACGTCCGAC
>NW_003303725.1:192952-194195 GCF_000142945.1 Phytophthora infestans T30-4 | reverse complement strand
TTCTTACTCATTCACCTGTGCTTTCTCCGCTACAGAACGCTTTCGAGAGTGCAAGCAGAACGTACACCCCACAGTTGTAGCTGTCTAGTTGGACTTCAGCATCCGCAACATAGGGAACCACTCTGTAACGTCCTGGTGTAGCCGACATGTGTTGCACAAGTTTGTGCGCTAGTACTCTAAGGGTACCAGTGTAGCTGCTGCTCATGGAATCATAGTACTTGATAGTTGTCTCAGCTGTGTTGATCATGATACCGCACCAGTGCGTGCCGTTACAGCTCACTGGAAGCAGTATAATTCGCCCAGTAATACAACTTAACAAGTGCTTTAACTCTTCGTCTGGAATGCTCACATTTCCTCTCTCCACGATACCCCCATATCGCTGGGTCAACAGTCATGACTTCCTCTTGCTGCCCAAATAGCTTTGCCATTGCCTCTGCCAACGCAGTGTCACTAAGTAGTGATCTGCATGCAAAGTCAACGATCCGAATCTACAAAATACGTATACAAAGTGTCAGTTGCTGCTACCCTTAAAATATGCAAAGTGCTTACCCTTTCAGAGAAAATCGGAATTGCTTCTAGTTTTGACGCCAATTCTGCATCTGGTTCGGCCCGAAATACAGGCGAAATATCCAGCGAGAAATCAATTTCTGATATCCATTTTACGGCTCTCTCGATATTGTTTAGCTCTTTGACTGCTTGGTGCCATAGCTTCATGGTTCTCAGTGTCTGCATCCCGATTACAAATAGACCCAGGAAAATCAACTGCAAAGTCTAGCTCTGGCAATTCCTTGTGCTTCTTTTGTAGGGTAACTACCTTTTTGCTCGCTCGCTGGAGTATCTCTTTGGCCAAAATACGAGAAATGTCGATTGGATCCATGATAACTTTGTTAGCCGGCATCTTCGAAATAAGGTAGGGCATTGGGGGCTTCATCTTCTTATCAAAAACAAATAGCTGGAATCGGCGTAGCGGCTCAGCACATGATGCGTAGGTAGGTTCATTTGAAAGGAGAACCTGGACTGTTTTGAGGCTCATACCTTGGTCGTGAGGTATCGAATCATCTTGTGCCATTAGGATAGATACATTCCTCTTCGCTTTCTTAGTCTTTGCCTTCTGCTTCGGGCGGCCTCGCGGGCGTAAGGGACTTGCTATCTCGAATCCAGGTGATTCCGCATTATTGGTCGGATTCAGGACTTGAGTCATTGCATCACCGGATGATCCACCGAGTGATCCACCGATTGAGGC
>NW_003303725.1:188639-190738 GCF_000142945.1 Phytophthora infestans T30-4 | reverse complement strand
CTCATAGAGGATTCGATACTTTAGATCCTCATCATGAGGAACGACTACACGAGGGTTATCCTCAGAGTCGGTGCTGTAGTACAGCAGGCCGCCATCGAGTGAGTATCGACAGCCTCGCGCGTAAGCGCCCAGACAATTCCTTGTCAGAGTCTTTAAACTCTTCGCTCTCAAGAGCCCGTAGCAGCGCTACGCACATGTCGTCTTGTGCATACGCTCCGCGTATCAAGTCAGGCACTGACGACGTCACTGTCGTGACATGAGCTAGCTCGTAGTCCGGCCTGCGCGAGAGCGCATCGGCCACTACATTAAGCCGCCCCGGCTTGTACTTCACCTCGAAGTTATACTCGGCAAAGAAGGAAAGCCATCTTGCCATTCTCTGAGAGAGATGAGGCGACTGTGTCGCAGTGCGTAACGACGCATGATCAGTAAAGATCACAAAAGGCTTAGAGCCTAGCAGGTGTACCCTGAATTTGACTAGAGCATACTTCATTGCAAGTAGCTCTTTGTCATGAAC
The DNA here is from genome assembly GCF_000142945.1 of Phytophthora infestans T30-4. Classification (NCBI taxonomy): domain Eukaryota; phylum Oomycota; class Peronosporomycetes; order Peronosporales; family Peronosporaceae; genus Phytophthora; species Phytophthora infestans. The sequence goes on along the minus strand of NW_003303725.1, from coordinate 190,224 downwards.
TGGATAGCTCTTCTCTGCAGCTTTGAGCTGGCGAGACTCAAACGCGATCACGCGTTCACGCCCTTCGGCGTCTGCTTGTAGTAAAGCACAACCGATTGCAAAATCGGAGGCGTCACAGACGACGCTAAACGGACTATCCGGGTCCGGTAGCGCAAGGATCGGAGCCTGGAGAAGGCTCTCCTTCACAGCCTCAAAGGCTCCGTCGTGCTCGACGTTCCAGCACCATGGTGCGTCCTTCTTAAGGAGATCTGATAATGGCCGAGCAATCTCCGCGTAGTTCGCGCTGTACTTGTGCAAGTAATTGGCTAATCCTAGCCACTTGCGTAAGTCTTTTTGGTTCTTGGGAACCGGCCAGTCCACGATGGCCTTGACTTTGGCAGGATCTGCCCGTAAGCCACGCTTCCCAATGAAGCACCCGAGGAAAGGTATCTCCTCCGCGCCAAAGACGCACTTGTCCAAGTTGGCATACAACTTATTAGTGCGCATGCACTCGAGCACCGCTCGCAAGTGGTCAATGTGGTTATCCACGTCTGACTTTCCGTGCTCGGCACGACTATGGACGAATATATCGTCAAAGTACGTCTGAGCGTACGTCCGGTGGGGCCGAAACAACTGCGTCACAAGACGATTGAACGTTGCTGGTGCGTTCGACAGCCCCCCAGAGCATACCGCTCGGAGTACTCACCGCTGTCAGCGGAATTCCGCTCGCTCTCATGAGCAATTGGTAGTAACCATCGACCAAGTCGAGCGCGCTGTACAACGTACAGCCTACCATGTTGTTCTGCAGAACATCCTTGCGAGGAATCGGCGTTTGCGCCGGGATAGTGGCCGCATTTAGCTTGTCAAAAGCATGAACAATGCGCCACTTGCCGTTCGGCTTTCTGACACAGAACGTGGGTGTCGAGTGCGGAGACTTACTCTCACGCACCATCCCTGCCTCGTGCTTCGTACGGAAGAATGCGTCAATGACGTCACACTGCTCTCTCGGCAAAGGCCATTGCCTTGTTACGCAGTATTTGGTTCCAGGAACCAGGTCAATCTCATGACACACGCCTCGATCCGGAGGCAGACCCGTCGGTGGGTCTTTCGAGACAACGTCTCCATACTCCTTCACCACCGGGTAGAAGGGATCCGAAGGATCTTTGAGGATCGCCGGTCCACTTCTTGCGCTCAGCGCCTTCTTGGTGTCCTCTAGGACCGCGTCGTCCACGACGGATGAGGAGTTCAACTCCTCCTCAGGTCCCAGCAAGACCACCTCGGCTAGCTCGCCTGCCTTTAAGGCTTTTGCCGAACTCGGCAATGGACATCTCGTCCAGCTCTAGCAGAGCATCAGCAGCGGGCAGAGTATCAAGGCTGATATCGCCTTCTACCTCCCCCGTCACTCCGTTCACGAGTGTATACAGCTGTTCACAGCAATCACGTGGAGCACCACCGCTCGTCACGTTGGACACCTCGTCCGACGTCGAAGACGTCACAGACGTCCTGCGTCTTCTTCTTCTTCTCCCTCCGCGACCGATCCCGACCGGAATGAGGCGGGTGTGCGGACATCTCCGTCACCACCCACCGGGTGCAGCCAGCACCATCA
>NW_003303725.1:157155-188002 GCF_000142945.1 Phytophthora infestans T30-4 | reverse complement strand
ACTCTGGCGATGAGGACGATGACGACGACGACGACGATGAAAGTCCGGAGGATTCGGAGGAGGCTCGAGCCGCTGAGGATGCCTTGGAGGAAGACACGCGACGGGCTCTATCCCAATCTCGATCCGAAGCCCGGCGGAGATCCCTCTCGACGCCGCCTCCACTCCCGAGTCAATCAAGACTCTCCATGGCTTTGCAAAGCCCTTCACGTTCGCTTGAACGACCAGCAAGCCCGGCTTGCACACACTCTTCTCGTAAGAGAGCTCAGCTCTCTTCGGGGCTGAGCCCCGTTGCCCTCTACCTCTTCGAGGCACAACAGAACTCAGTTCTTCCCCAGTAGGCCGCCCCGCGCCTACTGGGAGTTGCCGTTTCCCGGCGATGACCCGGAGGGTTGGCTCGCCGGAGCCTCGCGCTTCTTGCGCAGAGGGCAATAGGCCCTCAAGTGCTTAGTGCTATTGCACACAAAGCATCGGCGGATGCCGGCGCGCTGCTCCGCAGCAAGAAGCTCCGCTTCTTCATCTTCAGCATAGCTGAGGTCCATCGGCTCTGGACCGCCCGAAGAGCTTGCGCTACCAGCGCTCCAACCAGGTCGCGCCGACCTGAAGTTGTGCTCGGCATTCAATGCCACATCCACCGCCTCTTCAAAAGAGTTAGGGTGTACACGGAACACTTCCGTTCGAGCTGCGCTCACACGAAGTCCCTCCATGAACACGGTCACGCTGACCAGTTCCGGAAGAGGGTCCGCCGCCATTCCGGCGATAAGAGTTCTCAACTCTTGGACATAGTCCAATAAATCCTTCTTACCCTGGCGGGTAGCAAGGAACTTTGACCGGATACGGTACGCCTGATTAGGCGGCGCGAACACGCGCGAAAGCTGTTGCTTCAGCTTATCCCAAGTGGGAAATGCAGCGTCAACAGACGTGCCGCACGTTAGTGCCCATTCGCGAGCGCGACCTTCAAGCCTGCAGATAGCCAGCGCCACGCGCTGATGCTCAGACTGAGCAGGGCCGATCCCATATCATCTCGACCTCACGGGTCCAGAGAAGGAGATTCTCTCCATCCTTCCCCTCGAAGGTTTTTACGCTTACCATGAGCGGTTTCAGTCTCATAGACTCTTCACGCGTCATCGACGCCGCCGCCGTTGCGGCGCTCATCTTCTCTTGGACATGCTCCAAGAGCGCGTTCTCGTAGCGGGAGAACGATTCCAGCCTGGCAGTGACCGCCTCTGGACCTTGCGATGCAAGATGAGCCACGCCCTCCGGGCCAAGCAAGGACATAAGCTTAGTAAGCGCGTCCTGCTGCGCCGGGGGCAAATTCGCGAACACGGGGTGTTACATCCTCGCAGAGGATATAGTCAACCGACTCAGGAGCGGGATTGACCAACAAGTGCTACCAAGTGCAGCGGGGCTGCCGTAGCTCTAGCGTCAGAGGAAGACGTTCGACTCAAAGAGTCACCAATACTAAGTTCCTTATCCAAAGGACACTTACAGCCCAAGACCAGGGCTCAAAGTTAACACCTTAACTTTTATGCTTCAAAACCAGAAGTGTTTTATTTACTATTATTGCGACCAAGCCGCCTAGGGGTAAATGTATCTGTTTAACTATCTAGCATAGTTAAACCTAATCAAATGCATAACGTGTGGCTTTCGGCCAACGTACTGAGAGACCTTGTTAACTCTCCAGCTTATGTACTGAGAGTTTGTTAGCTCTCCGGGTACTTCGTACCCCTGTGTGTTCCACACTATGTAACCCCGTTACACTGTCGCTATCAGCAGCAAGGCTGATATTCGAAAGAAGGTGATTTCGGTAATTCGGTCTATGGAGTTGGCTGACAAGCTAAACTATCCCAGCTCGGGATATAAGCTTAAGGCGATCACTGCATTCAAGATTTTCGTCTACCATCGCGACCATGCTCTTGGGGATAGCGACGCTGTTATTCCTAAGATTATCCGCGAAAACAAGCATGTAATCAACTTCCCTACGACCAACAACAAGTGCGTCTTCCACTATATCGCCTGGCATACATTCCAGAGCCCTAAGAAGGATCCTCGCAGAATTCAGGCTCAGGTGAAGGAGGTATTCAAGCGCAACTGCTCTTTCAAGGGGGTGAAGTATACGCTGAGTCCATTTAGAAGTTTCAAGCCTATTGACCTACTACAGCTCGATGAGGTTGAGGACTGCTTCCAACTCGGTATTAGCGTATATAGCATGGATGTAGCTTCCGGAAATGTAGAATGCATTCGTAGATCGGACAAGGGTATGAAGCTATGGATATTTTATCGCTCGAGAATCATGCTCTTTACATCAAGAACATTGACATGCTTCAGGCTAAGTATCAATGCCCTAAGTGTGAAGTGGTTTTCGTCAGCGCTGAAAAAGTAAAAAATCACAAAAAGAATCAATGTGAGCTCGTGAATATCGAAAGCTTCCCAGCTGAGCCAACTATCTACAAACCAGCTCAGAACGTAATACGATCACTGCTTACGAAGTATTCAATCAGGAATACTGACCAGTACATCGATCACTTCATCGTTTATGACTTTGAGGCCATTCTTAAGATTACCGCGACTCAATACGGGGAGAATACTGTCTTCACGAGCGAACGCATTCCTGTGTCGGTATCAGTAGCTGATAGTTTAACCGAGGGGGTGCGTTGCTTTGTAAATGACGATCCAAAGATGCTACTTACCGAAATGTTCAATTACATTGGTGATGTATCGGTTAAAATTCAGCAGTACAATGTCAATAAATATATGTCGCTTCTACAAAAAATCATCAATGCACATGGTCTGACAGGTATGGAAGTCCCAGGCGCTAATTCTGATAAAAAGTACAAGATGTCTGATGTGGAGAGTTGGATTGAAGAGGGAAAGTATGCCAGCTTCTTTGACTATCACCGCAGTCTGTTTTGGTAAGCAAAGGTCTGATTATGGGAAACTGAAACAGCAGTTTGACCAGGTACCAGTATTCGGCTTCAATTCTGGTCGATATAATATTAACTTGATTAAAAAAAGATTTGTTTGCCGTAATTGGTACCGACAGCGTCGAATCTGTCATCAAGAACCCCAGCTACATGTGCATTGCTACATCGGACATGAAAATGCTTGATATCACTAACTATGTACCAGCTGGTACCAGCTACGACAAGTATCTTACAACATATCTCGGTGGCTGCAAATGCGATGGCAAAATTAGATGTGTCTGTGGTCTTGGTAAGGGTCTTTTCCCTTACGAGTACATCACCGCGTTCAATGTTCTAAAGCAGACTACTATCCCACCTAAGTCAGCTTTTGATAGTAAGCTCCGTGGAACGAGCATCACGAGCGATGACTACGAACGAGTGAAGTTCGTGTGGGATTACCACGAGATGAAATCGATCAAAGACCTACTGATCTGGTACAATAATCTCGACGTAGTCCCTTTCACCAAAGCTATCAAGGCTCAGCGAGAGCTTTTTTAAGCGCTTCGATCTGGATATGTTTGCGGATGGAGTGTCCCTACCTGGTCTTTCAGAGAAGGTTATGTATCAGACCTGCTTCAATAATCTCCAATATCCGGATAAGAAGCCTGCTAACGCATTCCGATTTCCAGCGAAGCGCATGGCTGGCTACGAGAGTCAGGTTGCTAAGGCAAAACGAAAATTTGGTATGACGCTCGAGCACGTGAATACATTGCTGCAAAAGCAAAAGTATCTGTGTGGTCTATGCTATTGTCAGCTGACTGCTGATACCGCTTCCGCTGATAGAATCAATAACAATCTTGGGCACACTGATGGGAATATCTTAATCAGCTGCATTTCATGCAACACCGCTCGAAAAGATATGTCTCTTAGGGGGTTCAGATACAAGACACTGCTTGATTTTAACGCAGACAGATTGGTGTTTTCGATTGACAAGGAGGAATCTGAGATTTACGGGAAAATGAAAGCTAACAAGACCATCAACTTTATTCAACAGGTATGCTAAGCGAAACGAGACGAAGATTCGTGGAGGTAAGATCTGCAACAAAATTATCGGATACGACGCTAACGCTCTATCCCTATGGGCCCTTGGTAGTGAGATGCCATGCGGTCGATTGACTACGGTTGAAGCGTATGATGGTATCATCGATGACATCAAAGCATACAAAGTATTCGGCTTTCTTGAATGTGATATTCGAACACCAGAATACCTTAAACAGTACTTTCGTGAGATGACTCCAATTTTCAAGAATGTACTGATCAACTGTACGAATGATAGCGTCATTGGTAAGCAAATGTTCGAACACAATGAGGCGCGCAAGCAAAGCCGAGCAAAACCAGCTCGCACGTTATTTGGTAGCTACTTTGGTGAAAAGATTCTCAGATACGCATCTTTGCTGAAGTAGTATCTCTCTCGTGGTTTGGAGATCACCAAGATTTACAGCTTCATAAAAGCGAGCTCCCATAAAGCTTTTGCTCCATTTATGGAGGCTGTATCAAACGCCCGGCGAGAGGGTGATGTTGATAAGTCGAAGGCTATGATTGCCGAGATGGTGAAACTGGTAGGCAACAGTGCTTTTGGTCGATCTGGCATGGCTATGAGCAAGCACAAAGAGGTTAAGTATGAGTCGAGTGACAAAGCTATTAAGAACAAGATCGAACACTTTACGTCCCATGGTCTCGAGGAGCTTAATGATGCGTGTGAGATCACGATGGAAGAAGCGCCGACTCAATAATAAGAACCCAATCCATTTGTCGATTGCTATCTATCAGCTTGCTAAGCTACGCATGCTTCAGTTTTACTATGACTGCATAAATTTCTACTTCGATCGCTCTGACTTCCAGTATCAGGAGATGGACACTGATTCGGCTTATATCGCTTTCAGCTGTGATAATCCATTTCAAGACTGTATTAAGCCTGAGCTACGAACCCACTTCAAGGAGCAATAAATACGATTGGTTCCTACGTGACTACAACATTGAGGTAGCTAAGTTTGATCGCCGTACGCCTGGTTTGTTCAAAGATGAATGGTCAGGTGATGCTATGGTCTCACTATCGAGCAAGAACTATATTTGCTACCTACCCGATGAGACATACAAAGTAAAGGTTTCAGCGAAGGGTATCAACAGGGAAGTGGTCGAAACAATGTGTTCTTAATCCCGATGGAGTTTGAGACTGTCGTACGGGATCGCATCACGCTACAAGGTACAAAAAGGGGTTCAGACTATCGAAAGAAACTAAGTCTATCATCACCTATACTCAAACCAAAACAGCGCTTAACTAGTACTATGACAAACGTCGAGTACTTGATGATGGTATCACGACTGAACCACTTGTAATTTAAGCAGCTAGCCACTGGGGATTTTTTTAATGTAAATATAGATCATGGACGCGCTATTAAAGAAACTCTACTATGACCCAAAAACCAGTTTTATAGGAGCTCAAGCTCTGTATCAGAAAGCAAAGGAGTTGAATCCTAAGATAACTTTCAAAATAGTAAAGGATTGGTATGGGAGTCAGCCCGATATTCAACGATTTCAGGAGCAAAAGAAGAGATTCAATGGTTTCAAAATAGCTTCGCATAACCCCAACTCGTGGCAAATTGATCTTGCGTTTTGGAAGAAACGGCCAATTTTGACTGCTATCAACATCAACTCAAGGCTGGGGTACGCAAAGCTCTTACGAAACAAGACGGCAGCAATTGTGTTAGAAGCGCTTAAAGCGTTTGTTCGTCTCCACAAAGTGGATATCCTAACAAGTGATAATGGTAGTGAGTTCATGTACTTACAGGCCCAAGAGCTCTTAGACACTATCACATCGGAGGTGACCTCGTGCGAGTCGGAGGATGATGGCAATTCGGCAGACACTCCGCATCCGGAGGCAATCGAGCAGGAGATTTGCATGAAAGATCTGGAATCGAAAAACAGCATGGAAGGCAAGAACGCTCACATCGCCAAGGCGGAGCACGAGGACGACTGTGCTGATCCGAATGTAGATTCAGACGATGGCGTGCAACAAGAAGATAAAAGACCGCCGGAGAGGGAAAAGAAGAGCTCGAAGGCTGTGGTTAAGGGACGTCCAGAGTCGACGGGAAATCAAGCGGTGGCAAAGAGCAAGGGGCTTTTGACGGAGACCAAGAAGAAGCGAAATAATAATGGTGTTCCCACCCAGCAAGAGCTTCTGTTTGGGGGGGGAGTTGCCACGGTGTTAGTTGCGTACCTCCTTGCGTGTGTGTACAGCTTCTTTCACCCTGTAGTGTTCCCCTTATCGAACTACGAGGAACTGTTCTCGGCGTACGATATCTCGAATGTTTCCGTGCACATTGTGAACCCCGTGGGAAACTCAATAATCACGCCACAAGGTGTTTCATTCGAGTGGCAACTTGCCAACTTTCCCACTGAAGCTCTGCATTTGTATGGCGCCGAGGTTTTTCGATACGAATTATTTTTGGGCGACGAGGTTTTCACGTCGGAAATAGGATTTCTTGCACTTGAAAGCGAAGACGACAATACTGAAGTGCTCAATCGCACTGTCGATTCCTCTCCGAAAATTCACACACGACGCGATATTTAAGCTTCATCTCGAAGTTACTATCCCCATTCCTGGGCTAATCGAAGAGCTCACGACATACAAGAAAGATGTCTACGTTCGAAAGCCACTTACTCCCTCTATTGGGGACGAGGTACACCTATCACTAACGTCTCCCTTGGATGGTGCTATCTTCGAACGACATCAGTCTATTGTCCTCGAGTACACAGCCGTGAATGTACAAACTCTCGAGTTGCTGATTGATGACGACATTTACTTGAAGAAAACCCACGTGGACGATGGCAATATGCTGCTGCGTGGACTCGGCGTGGGGCCGCACACACTCGAAGCGAAAGCCGTGAACGACCAGAATAAAGTCACAGCGTCCAGTTTAGTGCATGTAGAGATAATGGAGTCAGCATAGGCGCTATTAAGTGTAATTGGATGGAGTTAGCGTATTACGGTACTGCACACGCTGTGAATTTCCCTGTAACGGGGAAGATATATGTACTTTAGCGGTAAGCGAGGTGTTCTCTCTATCCTCATCCACACTCTTACTGCCAGACCTTCTTAGGCTTCCAGTGGAAGTTCTCGTACAGACGCAGCAGGTTGCGCTCGAGCATGGCCACCGTGACCTTACCCACCAGTGGCACGTACTGCACGCCCTTTATCTTAAGCAGCTCGGCCTCGTCCACGTTCTTGAAGGACGCGACGTTGATGATGACCGTGTTTTCGCTGACCCACTCAAGCGGCAGCTTGTAGCTCTTAACGGGGACGCCAGTAATGATGACACGAGACTTCTTACACGCCGTCTCCTGCGTCTCTTCGCTCGGGATGAGCTTACCGCGACGGAATAGGTACAGCGAGTAAATGTCGGCGCTGTACACGTCAGCGCCGTCATTCGCAAGCATAGCAGCCAATGGGCGGCCGACAATGTATGAGACCTGGACGACGCAGTCTCAGAAACCAGAAGTCTTTTTAGTATTGATAGTCACTCGCCCGTTGGATACTTGGTTGATATTTTTATTTCTAACGGAGTCCACCAAGGGTGGAGCTCCAGCAATTCCCCTTCTGCCAAGTGTGGGGCGAGTAGTGTGTTAACGCTTACTTCTTCCGTCGTAAACACTGTCCAGACATCGTACACGACCTCTGCAAGTGAACGAGTAGGGGACGTTCGCTGTTACAATGTCACTACGGCTAACAACCGTGATGTTAACACCTGACAAGTGGTCGCCAGTAGGCTTGGTCTTGTCATAAACGCCAAGGTGTTCGAGGATCTTGACAATTGCCAAATGTGTGCAAGGCAGCACGCACTTTTGCGTCTTCTCGTCGTCTACGTAGCGCATATTACGGTACAAGTTGCCACGGTAGAATTGGCACAGTCCTTCCACGTCCTTCTTAATGCTGATGCTGTCGCGCAAAAAATCGTCCATGGTGCCACCGAAGAAGCTCGGGAAGGCGCCGAAGCACGGGTAGTACACGAGAATACCGTGCACATCCGAGTCTTTGTTGGCCTTCTCCAAAGCCTCCAGCAGCTCGTCCTTGGGCACTTCGCGCAGCTCGTAGCGGATGCCGTCGCGTGCACAGGCCTTGCCCGTCCCTCGGCGTACTTCTTGGCGGCCGGGTCGCCGTGAGCCAGCAAACCCACGAGCTTGGGACCCACGCCACCCATGTCCTGCTCAATGTACTGGCGCACGGCCAAGCTGAAGGGCTCGGCGATGGTCGCAGCGTTCATTTTCGCACCGGCGGAGTCGGTCATCTTGATGTTTGTGGCAGACGTCGGTTTGACGGATGGCTGGCTGACCATTAAACGAAAACCGTTTGGTAAGAGCTCGATTTTTAAACGCTTTCGAAAAAAGGCCTCAATTAATATTTGATCATATTAGAAAGCCAAAAAAATTAAGAGTCGTTGTTTTTTCAAAAAGAAACGCTTTATTTAACACCTTTGGAATTCCTTTTTATTTTTTATCGCAATGATTTGATAAAATGTCATTGTAAAAAGTGATTCGAAATCAAAGTGCTTTTAGAAAAACAGAAAGCTTTTTTCTCAGGGTGGCTCTTAGCCACTGCCACGTGTGCCATGCCATGGCACTAGAGATTGAGCCATGGCATGGCGTGGTTACGAATAGACCTGCCACTGTGCCATCATGAAAACAATTTTTAAAATATACATAAATGCAATTAAAAGTAGCATGGCACATGGCAATTGCCCCTTGCCATGACACTTGCGAATGTCCGTGGCACTTCCTGTCATTTTATTTACTTTAAACTCTAGCCCTAGCAAGCGCTCATCCAATCGGATTACAGCTTTTGTGCCATGGCGTGGTTAAGAGCGACCCTCAGTTAAGCGAGCACTTTTCAACGTCAGACTTAAAAGCGACATCAAAGCTCCTATTGCTTTTTTTTTAAGATGCCGTTTTCGAAAGCGCTTTTTTGTAGAGTACTTAAATTAGCTCTTCAAAAAAGCACAACAACATTTTTTAGGTGCTACAGGGCCAAAGCAGCGCATGTTTAAAAAGTATAAATTAAAGCAGTATGTAAGCGGGCACTCGCTGTTAAGGTCGAGTTGATTCAGACTCCTTGCGCTGATGGTACCGTCGTCGCGCAGTGAAACAGTACCAGTACCCGACACGAGCTATTAATAAGCCAAATTAGTGGCGGGGCAGCGAATCGAGCGTCTTGTTTTTGCTGACTGGGCTTATGTCTCCAGCACATTCCTTCAATTAAACATAATTTTGACGTTAGTCCAGCCGATTTGTCAGTGGTGCAGTTTATCGTACCGGAACGATGGGACTGAGGTTGGTCTCCCAGCTAACAACGCTGTGTACAGCGGGGACCATAAAGCCGAACACAAGCACGAATGCACTCGTGATGTGGCCTATCACGGCATCCCCGAGCTCCATAGGTGTGTGTGGTTTGTACAGCATTCTCTTGAAGTAGTGTTCTTCTTTTCGGAGTCTTGTTGGTCTTGGCGGGAATTGGTAACTGAGTCTGAAGACGGCAGCTTTGTGAATTAGTACACGTCGACCTTCTGGATCGCGGCGTTCTTTTGCGTCCCGTAGCATAGAGACTGCATTGCGGGACGCTCGACTGTGTCTCAGCTACGGACATCAACTTCAGCTTACGTGGAAAACTGTGAGGTCACTTTTGAACTTCAAGCAAACGCGTCTCTCCAGACGCATCGTTTTCTCGTCGTCACGACAGAAGTGTCGTGTACGGGGTAATAATACCTGGTGGTGGTGTGTACACTGTATATGTAGCGTGTGGTGTATCGCCATAGAGTAGATCTAATGCGACACAATGTTTCTCCTTGTTATCGACGAGATGCGTCCGAATTTTCATAATTGAAGTTGTCGCTTTTGTAATTATTAGCGCTATATTCTACAACATAAACATGAGATAAAAGGTGAAAAGCGTTGACGAAACAGAATGCAATAAACTTGATCGCGGATTGCCACCATTCGCGGGACCACGGAAGGGCAACATGCTGCACACGTCACTGTGTCAGGCGTTTCGTCGTCGGCAACGCCTACTGTATCGGAGATAGCTCCAGGACCGGTCAGTTGACGGCGATTGACTTTTTAGCCTGGATCGCTCGACCTAAAGAGCCTTTATGAAAAAGCGAGAGTCATACGACATACTTCCCGAGGTGTACCAGTTGGCACGACTCCGACGTGGCACTTGTTTCAACGCGCTTCAAAATGGTCGCCGTCGTCACCTGTTCGCTTCGCGTCCGACGACACGATGGCCCACCGAGACGGCACTACCAACGCAAAAAACGAATTCCCATATTTTGTTGAAGAAGGTTTTTTTTAAGCATCGCAGCAGCAGTCACAACTTAAAGCGATGATGACGCAATGTGTTGCTAAATGGACGATCTTCTTGAGATCTACAAAAGAGGCTATTGGCAAGTGGGTTTTTCGCAGGCTGAAGTTGACGCTAATCATTTCTATGCTGCTATAATAATTACACATGCTCATCACGAATGGTGGTCAATGAAATGGGTGCCTTTGAGACTCAGTTACCAATTTGCGTCATCCAGACCAAGACCAACAAAACTTGAGAGAAAAGCATAAGAGAATGATGTACAAGCCACATACACCCATGGAGCTCGGCGACGCCCCTGGCGCTTGTGTTTGTGTTCGACCACATGATTCCCGCAGTGCACAAAATCGTCAGCTGGGATACAGACGACGTTGATCTGGGCCCGATCATCCCGGTATGAAGATCATCTAGTGAATCAATAACGCGGATGCGATATTCTAAGATATTTTTATCCATGCAGGAATGGAGTGGCACTATTTGGCCGATCACAAGCAAGAGCATGATGCCCACGACGACCGAAAAGGCCTAGCTATTGAGTCGCTACTGCTGTTGCGCAGCAACCTTCAACTTCCTACCCCGATTGTGGCGAGCAGTGCAAACTAGTTATAACGGTTGCATACTCTTTTTTAAATTATGAACAGGAAACATGCTTCTTAAAGTATCCAATCACTAATATCGGTACTACTTCGTAATACGTACAGTACGGTATCACAGTACAGTTCGGCAGCATGTGCGTCAATTACACACATGGCTGTACTGACAAAGTTGTGCGGCTACATAAGGCCAAACACTTGTATAAGCAACCAGAGTGTACAAATCTTTTAACCAGGCCAAACGATTACTCCTTCCGAGAGAGCGCCATCGCTGTAGTAATTCCGAATTCAGTTTTTTGGGCCCCGCAGAATCGCCTGAATTTTTCAATATCTGGAAACTCGGCATCAGGCATTTCCCACGAAAACGTTAGTAGTATGACATGGAACATGACGCCGGCAGTTTTTTTTTACTTTCCGTAATTTACCTGCGAGACCAGGCAGCTGCTATTTTGACGACGCAACCTTGAGAGCGAAAGCAACGTCTTTTCGATCTTAGGGTAATTTTAGAACCGCCCAACCGGTGAGAGCTAAAAGACGTTGATTTGACGACGCCCACCTTATAGCGAGCCACGTCTATTTGGGCTGAACTATCCCAGCTCGGGATATAAGCTTAAGGCGATCACTGCATTCAAGATTTTCGTCTACCATCGCGACCATGCTCTTGGGGATAGCGACGCTGTTATTCCTAAGATTATCCGCGAAAACAAGCATGTAATCAACTTCCCTACGACCAACAACAAGTGCGCCTTCCACTGTTTCGCCTGGCATACATTCTAGAGCCCTAAGAAGGATCCTCGCAGAATTCAGGCTCAGGTGAAGGAGGTATTCAAGCGCTACTGCTCTTTCAAGAGGGTGAAGTATACGCTGAGTCCATTTAGAAGTTTCAAGCCTATTGACCTACTACAGCTCGATGAGGTTGAGGACTGCTTCCAACTCGGTATTAGCGTATATAGCATGGATGTAGCTTCCGGAAATGTAGAATGCATTCGTAGATCGGACGAGGGGTATGAAGCTATGGATATTTTATCGCTCGAGAATCATGCTCTTTACATCAAGAACATTGACATGCTTCAGGCTAAGTATCAATGCCCTAAGTGTGAAGTGGTTTTCGTCAGCGCTGAAAAAGTAAAAAATCACAAAAAGAATCAATGTGAGCTCGTGAATATCGAAAGCTTCCCAGCTGAGCCAACTATCTACAAACCAGCTCAGAACGTAATACGATCACTGCTTACGAAGTATTCAATCAGGAATACTGACCAGTACATCGATCACTTCATCGTTTATGACTTTGAGGCCATTCTTAAGATTACCGCGACTCAACACGGGGAGAATACTGTCTTCACGAACGAACACATTCCTGTGTCGGTATCAGTAGCTGATAGTATAACCGAGGGGGTGCGTTGCTTTGTAAATAACGATCCAAAGATGCTACTTACCGAAATGTTCAATTACATTGGTGATGTATCGGTTAAGATTCAGCAGTACAATGTCAATAAATATATGTCGCTTCTACAAAAAATCATCAATGCACATGGTCTGACAGGTATGGAAGTCCCAGGCGCTAATTCTGATAAAAAGTACAAGATGTCTGATGTGGAGAGTTGGATTGAAGAGGGAAAGTATGCCAGCTTCTTTGACTTTCACCGCAGTCTTGGTTTTGGTAAGCAAAGGTCTGATTATGGGAAACTGAAACAGCAGCTTGACCAGGTACCAGTATTCGGCTTTAATTCTGGTCGATATGATATTAACTTGATTAAGAAAGATTTGTTTGCCGTAATTGGTACCGACAACGTCAAATCTGTCATCAAGAACCCCAGCTACATGTACATTGCTACATCGGACATGAAAATGCTTGATATCACTAACTATGTACCAGCTGGTACCAGCTACGACAAGTATCTTACAACATATCTCGGTGGCTGCAAATGCGATGACAAAATTAGATGTGTCTGTGGTCTTGGTAAGGGTCTTTTCCCTTACGACTACATCACCGCGTTCAATGTTCTAAAGCAGACTACTATCCCACCTAAGTCAGCTTTTGATAGTAAGCTCCGTGGAACGAGCATCACGAGCGATGACTACGAACGAGTGAAGTTCGAGTGGGATTACCACGAGATGAAATCGATCAAAGACCTACTGATCTGGTACAATAATCTCGACGTAGTCCCTTTCACCAAAGCTATCAAGGCTCAGCGAGAGCTTTTTTAAGCGCTTCGATCTGGATATGTTTGCGGATGGAGTGCCCCTACCTGGTCTTTCAGAGAAGGTTATGTATCAGACCTGCTTCAATAATCTCCAATATCCGGATAAGAAGCCTGCTAACGCATTCCGATTTCCAGCGAAGCGCATGGCTGGCTACAAGAGTCAGGTTGCTAAGGCAAAACGAAAATTTGGTATGACGCTCGAGCACGTGAATACATTGCTGCAAAAGCAAAAGTATCTGTGTGGTCTATGCTATTGTCAGCTGACTGCTGATACCGCTTCCGCTGATAGAATCAATAACAATCTTGGGCACACTGATGGGAATATCGTAATCAGCTGCATTTCATGCAACACCGCTCGAAAAGATATGTCTCTTAGGGGGTTCAGATACAAGACACTGCTTGATTTTAACGCAGACAGATTGGTGTTTTCGATTGACAAGGAGGAATCGGAGATTTACGGGAAAATGAAAGCTAACAAGACCATCAACTATATTCAACAGGTATGCTAAGCGAAACGAGACGAAGATTCGTGGAGGTAAGATCTGCAACAAAATTATCGGATACGACGCTAACGCTCTATATATATGGGCCCTTGGTAATGAGATGCCATGCGGTCGATTGACTACGGTTGAAGCGTATGATGGTATCATCGATGACATCAAAGCATACAAAGTATTCGGCTTTCTTGAATGTGATATCCGAACACCAGAATACTTTAAACAGTACTTTGGTGAGATGACTCCAATTTTCAAGAATGTACTGATCGACTGTACGAATGAGAGCGTCATTGGTAAGCACATGTTCGAACACAATGAGGCGCGCAAGCAAGCCGAGCAAAACCAGCTCGCAAGTTGATTGGTAGCTACTTTGGTGAAAAGATTCCCATATACGCACCTTTGCTGAAGTGGTATCTCTCTCATGGTTTGGAGATCACCAAGACTTACAGCTTCATAAAAGCGAGCTCCCATAAAGCTTTTGCTCCATTTATGAAGGCTGTATCAAACGCCCGGCGAGAGGGTGATGTTGATAAGTCGAAGGCTATGATTGCCGAGATGGTGAAGCTGGTAGGCAACAGTGCTTTTGGTCGATCTGGCATGGATATGAGCAAGCACAAAGAGGTTAAGTATGAGTCGAGTGACAAAGCTATTAAGAACAAGATCGAACACTTTACGTTCCATGGTCTCGAGGAGCTTAATGATGCGTGTGAGATCACGATGAAGAAGCGCCGACTCAATAATAAGAACCCAATCCATTTGTCGATTGCTATCTATCAGCTTGCTAAGCTACGCATGCTTCAGTTTTACTATGACTGCATAAATTTCTACTTCGTTCGCTCTGACTTCCAGTATCAGGAGATGGACACTGATTCGGCTTATATCGCTTTCAGCTGTGATAATCCATTTCAAGACTGTATTAAGCCTGAGCTACGAACCCACTTCAAGGAGCAATAAATACGATTGGTTCCTACGTGACTACAACATTGAGGTAGCTAAGTTTGATCGCCGTACGCCTGGTTTGTTCAAAGATGAATGGTCAGGTGATGCTATGGTCTCACTATCGAGCAAGAACTATATTTGCTACCTACCCGATGAGACATACAAAGTAAGGGTTTCAGCGAAGGGTATTCAACAGGGAAGTGGTCGAAACAATGGTGTTCTTAATCCTGATGGGTTTGAGACTGTCGTACGGGATCGCATCACGCTACAAGGTACAAAAAGGGGTTCAGACTATCGAAAGAAACCAAGTCTATCATCACCTATACTCAAACCAAAACAGCGCTTAACTACTACTATGACAAAGGTCGAGTACTTGATGATGGTATCACGACTGAACCACTTGTAATTTAAGCAGCTAACCACTGGGAATTTCTTTAATGTAAATATAGATCATGGACGCGCTATTAAAGAAACTCTACTATGACCCAAAAACGGTTTTATAGGAGCTCAAGCTCTGTATCAGAAAGCAAAGGAGTTGAATCCTAAGATAACTTTCAAAATAGTAAAGGATTGGTATGGGAGTCAGCCCGATATTCAACGATTTCAGGAGCAAAAGAAGAGATTCAATGTTTCAAATAGCTTCGCATAACCCCAACTCGTGGCAAATTGATCCTTGCGTTTTGGGAGAAACGGCCAATTTTGACTGCTATCACATCAACTCAAGGCTGGGGTACGCAAAGCTCTACGAAACAAAACGGCAGCAATTGTGTTAGTAGCGCTTAAAGCGTTTGTTCGTCTCCACAAAGTGGATATCCTAACAAGTGATAATGGTAGTGAGTTCATGTACTTACAGGCCCAAGAGCTCTTAGACACTATCACATCGGAGGTGACCTCGTGCGAGTCGGAGGATGATGGCAATTCGGCAGACACTCCGCATCCGGAGGCAATCGAGCAGGAGATTTGCATGAAAGATCCGGAATCGAAAAACAGCATGAAAGGCAAGAGCGCTCACATCGCCGAGGCGGGGCACGAGGACGACTGTGCTGATCCGAATGTAGATTCAGACGATGGCGTGCAACAAGAAGATAAAAGACCGCCGGAGAGGGAAAAGAAGAGCTCGAAGGCTGTGGCTAAGGGACGTCCAGAGTCGACGGGAAATCAAGCGGTGGCAAAGAGCAAGGGACTTTTGACGGAGACCAAGATGAAGCGAAATAATGGTGATCCCACCCAGCAAAAGCTTCTGTTTGTGGGAGGAGCTGCCACGGTGTTAGTTGCGTACCTCCTTGCGTGTGTGTACAGCTTCTTTCACCCTGTAGTGTTCCCCTTATCGAACTACGAGGAGCTGTTCTCGGCGTACGATATCTCGAATGTTTCCGTGCACATTGTGAGCCCCGTGGGAAATTCAATAATCACGCCACAAGGTGTTTCATTCGAGTGGCAACTTGCCAACTTTCCCACTGAAGCTCTGCATTTGTATGGCGCCGAGGTTTTTCGATACGAATTATTTTTGGACGACGAGGTTTTCACGTCGGAAATAGGATTTCTTGCACTTGAAAGCGAAGACGACGATACTGAAGTGCTCAATCGCACTGTCGATTCCTCTCCGAAAATTCACACACGACGGGATATTTAAGCTTCATCTCGAAGTTACTATCCCCATTCCTGGGCTAATCGAAGAGCTCACGACATACAAGAAAGATGTCTACGTTCGAAAGCCACCCACTCCCTCTATTGAGGACGAGGTACACCTATCACTAACGTCTCCCTTGGATGGTGCTATCTTCGAACGACATCAGTCTATTGTCCTCGAGTACACAGCCGTGAATGTACAAAATCTCGAGTTGCTGATTGATGACGACATTTACTTGAAGAAAACTCACGTGGACGATGGCAATATGCTGCTGCGTGGACTCGGCGTGGGGCCGCACACACTCGAAGCGAAAGCCGTGAACGACCAGAATAAAGTCACAGCGTCCAGTTTAGTGCATGTAGAGATAATGGAGTCAGCATAGGCGCTATTAACTGTAATTGGATGGAGTTAGCGTATTACGGTACTGCACACGCTGTGAATTTCCCTGTAACGAGGAAGATTTATGCATTTTAGCGGTGAGCGAGGTGTTCTCTCTATCCTCATCCACACTCTTACTGCCAGACCTTCTTAGGCTTCCAGTGGAAGTTCTCGTACAGACGCAGCAGGTTGCGTTCGAGCATGGCCACCGTGACCTTACCCACCAGTGGCACGTACTGCACGCCCTTTATCTTAAGCAGCTCGGCATCGTCCACGTTCTTGAAGGACGCGACGTAGATGATGACCGTGTTTTCGCTGACCCACTCAAGCGGCAGCTTGTAGCTCTTAACGGGGACGCCAGTAATGATGACACTACACGCCGTCTCCTGCGTCTCTTCGCTCGGGATGAGCTTACCGCGACGGAATAGGTACAGCGAGTCAATGTCGGCGCTGTACACGTCAGCGCCGTCATTCGCAAGCATAGCAGCCAATGGGCGGCCGACAATGTATGAGACCTGGACGACGCAGTCTCAGAAACCAGAAGTCTTTTTAGTATTGGTAGTCACTCGCCCGTTAGATACTTGGTTAATATTTTTATTTCTAACGGAGTCCACCAAGGGTGGAGCTCCAGCAATTCCCAATCTGCCAAGTGTGGGGCGAGTAGTGTGTTAACGCTTACTTCTTCCGTCGTACTCACTGTCCAGACATCGTACACGACCTCTGCAAGTGAACGAGTAGGAGACGTTCGCTGTTAGGGTTATGAGCCCAAAATTGGAGTAAACTTCCAGAACTTACGTGAACGCTGACGATGTCGTGGACACTGCCTTCGATGTCAGACTTACTTGGTACTCCGTCTCCGACCGCGTCGCGACGGATGCTGGCTCTGCAGCGTCAGTAGCGGCTGGACTGGTAGGTTCGTTGGCTGGTGGTGCTGGCGGGATTCCTGTCCTTCAGTCTCCACCGCCGCAGTCTGTTTCTGCGTTGAACTCACCAACTTCAACACTCATTTTGACTGGAACTCCGGTGGTGAACGCTCCAGCGAGGTCGCACGCTAATGAAGAACAACAACGAAGGATACCATTGCCACCGCCTAACCTAGCGTTGGATGTGAACAAAAACCCACCAAAAATGGCAGGAAGCTTTAACCTCTATCGCGCTCAAGTTATGGCCTATTTACATCGATTTAATGCTTGGGGTCTGATCGATGGATCCGTACAGCGTCCGATTGTAAATGGGGAACTTCAACAGCGCTACGATATGTTGGACTTCTTTGTGAAAGATACGTTGCTTCGAGGTGCTAAAGTTGAAGACGCTGAGCGTATGTGTGATCTTCCAACTGGCAAGGAAATGTTGGAAGATCTGGAAGCACACCATACTAAGCGTGAGTTTTCTAATTACGTGTGGGTATTGAAGCAATTCTTCCACGCAGCTTACACTCGTGAGCAGACGATGGATTCTTGGCTTCAGGAAATTCACGATACACGTCGTGCGTTGGCTAATCTGGGTCGAGTTATCGATGATGATCTAACTGTGGACGTGATTCTCATGAGAGTAGTGCAGACACACAGAGATGTCGTGCGTCAGTTTTCTCGCATCATAGCTCCCGGGTCCCGACCAACTCTGCAGCAAGTCTTGAACACACTGAAGTCCGAGACCGAGATGGATGAGATCGTCCGCGATGAGAAAGAGGGAAACTCGAAGATCATGCACGTGGCTAAGAAACAGAAAACTTGTGACAAATCTAGTAAACATATTAGCTGGGTTAAACCCAGTGGAGCACAATCTCGTGGAGCTAAATCCAGTGAAGCAGGAAGCAAAGCCAATCAAAAGTCTGGTCCTTGTAAACGAAAGAAGGGCAAGTGCTTCTATTGTGATAGAGAAGGCCATCACAAATTTGAGTGTCGTAAGCTCAAATTTGATCTGAAGCACGGCAACGTAGATGCTGAAAAGGCAAAGTGTGGCAACAATTCTGGGGATAGCTCTAGAGGATATGGGGGAAACAAAGGTGGACCTCCTCAGCCGTTACCATTGGGAATGATCGGTCGTGTTGAAAATACTTGTGCTGTGTCAAGTACTGGGTCTACATTATTGTCGACGTTTGATACCTCTAATTCATTGGAGTGGATATTAGACACAGCAGCTATTACGCATACCTGCGCTGACCGGTCACTTATGACAC
The DNA here is from genome assembly GCF_000142945.1 of Phytophthora infestans T30-4. Taxonomy (NCBI): domain Eukaryota; phylum Oomycota; class Peronosporomycetes; order Peronosporales; family Peronosporaceae; genus Phytophthora; species Phytophthora infestans. The sequence continues at coordinate 169,271 of NW_003303725.1, read as the reverse complement.
AGCTCCCGCACTACGTGGAGACGAACACGCCACATGGATCGTGGACAGGAGAAGTAACAACGGAACATTTGGTGTCTCAATTGCCTGTATCTTTCCTATCCACACAAGATAGACGTGGCGAAACTGGAGAAGCGCTTGATTGCGTTCTTACTGGAGTTCGTAATGCTGTTGGATGTCACGTTAATCTGCTAAGTGTTAATGCACTTGAAGAGCAAGGCTGGCAATGTGAGTCACAGTATCCTTAGGACGGACCTCCAAGGCGGCTATTATGGAAGGGGCCGACAGCAATAGTGTTTGTCAAGAGTCGAGGTTACTATCGCACTCGTGGTTTGTGTAATTCACCTCAAGTAGTTGCATCATTTGTGGCTGGAGGTGAATCGATATTTCGGTGGCATCTTCGCTTTGGTCATGTGAATTTTGCAACATTGCAGCAGCTCCATCGTGATCAGATGGTTTCAGGCATGACGATGTCTCCTAGTGAGCGCACTAGAGATGCGATGGATTGCCTAAGCTGTACATTAGCAAAATCGCGAAGAATGTCATACAAGAATGTGTCTCCATGTCGATCAATAAGGTGTTGTGAAAAACTGATGACCGATGTCTGTCACTATGGTGAGGTCTCGGTTGCTGGAAACGTGATGTTTCAGCTCGTGGAGAATGAATACTCACGATACCTATGGGGCTTCTTACTCCGTCAAAAGTCTCAATGTACAGACAACTTGAAGACGTTGATCTTACAGCTGAAGCAATGTGAGCGACCTGTCAGATTCCTGGGGTCTGATCAAGGAACTGAGTTTGTAAATCAAAAGCTACAACAAGTCCTCCGAGACAATGGAGTTCGTCCGCTGTATACAAATACGTATACACCCGAAGAAAACAGTCTCGTCGAAAAGATGAATGGTGTAGTACTGCGATCTGTTCGCGCTCTCCTCGTAACCAGTGGACTTCCAACAAAACTATGGGGAGAGGCATTCAAGTTTGTGGTAGCGATACGCAACTTCTCACCATCCAAAGCCATAAAAGGCAGTACACCTTACGAGTTATTTGAAGGTCGTGTACCTGATGTATCTGGTCTACGTGTGTGGGGCTCTGCTGCAACGTACTTCGTCCCTAAGCAAAGACGGAAAGGTAAACAAGATACGACAGCGAAAGAGGCATTGTTTCTAGGATATCCTAAATCCACGACTGGATATCGTGTCCTCGATCTTGTTACCGGACACATTGTGGAGTCTCGTGACGTAAAGTTTCGCGAACAGTGGACAGTGGCGGCTGACTATGTGGATCAGTTGCCTGACAAGTTCTGCGCGAAGAAGCCTGGTGTGGTGCTACCTGTTTCAATCCCGTATGTAAGACTTCCTCTTCATGACTACTCGAGCTCCTGTAGCAGCGATGAAACTGCACTGGCATTGCATAGCTCCGATGAAGTCGGTCCTATGGATGCTAAGGTTGGAGGCGATGTAGTGGAAGAGACGAAAGTTAGAAGAGCGGGGGAGCTTGAGTTTGATAATAGCAACTCAGGTCCAACAAAACACAGACGAACAGGGGAGCTGGCCCAGACTTATGATACTCCAAATTGTGACTCCACTTCTATAATTCGTGTCGATGGACATGAGAATGATACGAGATGTACAAAACACGGTGAAAAGAAGTGACAACCGGGTTTGGTTGAAGTTAAGCGACGTCGGAAAACACACACCAAAGACCCAATTGTTACACTTCGCAGATCAACACCTACACGTCGTCCAAACGTAAGGCTACATGGCTATTCGCTTGCCAATTACTTCATCTCAACTACGGACAAGCTGCCCAAGTCAGTTCGTGCAGCGCTTGCAGGTCCTGATGGTGATAAGTGGTGGCAAGCTTTGCAAACAGAATTCTCTGACATACAAGCGAATCATACGTGGATTTTAGTGAACCATCCGTCGGACACTAAGATCATGACCAGTCGCTGGGTGTTTGTCATCAAAAGGAATCGAAACGGAGAAATTGTACGCTACAAAGCTCGACTTACTCTCCGGGGTTTCGAGCAAGTGTCTGGTTCAGACTATTGGGAAGTATACTCTCCAGTTGTGAGCATGGAGGCAATCCGTGTTGTCATTGTGCTCGCATTCTACTATGACCTGGAACTTCGCCAAATTGACTTCACTACGGCATTTCTAATCGGTGAGATGGATGTCGACGTGTATATGGAGCAACCAGAGTTGTTCGACGATGGCACTGGACGTGTGTGCTTGTTGAAGAAGAGCTTATATGGCTTAAAGCAAGCTCCTCCGATCTGGAACGCAACTTTGAAGAGATATCTAGTGAAGCTTGGTTTCAAATCCAGCATAATTGCAGATGGCGTTTACGTCAAGTGGGTCGACGACTCTCCTATCTTCCTTACAGTCTACGTTGATGATGTCGTTATTGCGGCTAAAAATGAGAGTATCACGTGGCTAATTTCACAGTTGAAGAGTGAATTGAAGCTAGCGGATTTGGGGGAGATTAACCTCTTGCTGGCCATGAATGTAAAAGTGGAGCCGACACGAGTCACGTTGTCACAAGAATCGTACATTCAACACATTGTGGAAAAATATGGCGATCACACTGCTCGTGTGGTCCGTACTCCAATGGACCCAAAAGTAAAACCTATGAGACCCAGCAAACCCTACGGACCTGACGTAAATAGAAGTGATCTACCATTTCGTCAAATTGTTGGTTCCCTACAGTATTTGGTGCGTTGTACGCGACCCGATATCGCGAACGCGGTTCGTGTCTTGAGCAAGTTTCTTGACTGTTATACAGAGGAACATTTTGGACTGGCTCAACGCGCTCTTACGTATTTGAAGGGGACTAGTTCCTATGGATTGGTGCTACCAAACGTTTCTGCAAAGGGCAATCTTTCTATCGCTGGATATGCTGATGCTGACCTCGGCAATGATATGGACACTCGTCGATCTGTTACTGGCCAAGTTGTAACACTTGGTGGATGTGTTGTAGCATACCAAAGTAAGCTACAGCCCAGTGCAGTTAAAGATACATGCAGTGCTGAGCTCACAGCAGCCAGCTGCTGTGCAGATCGAATTCGATGGCTACAAAACTTGTTAGCCGAACTACAAGTTCCTGTCGAGCTTCCAGCTCTTCTCTGGACGGACAATGCTGCAGCTGTTCCGGTCATGACACATTCCAGCGGACATCACAAGATCAAGTGTCTAGATCTGGTGATATACAAGGTTATTGACTATGTCGATGCTGGTTACATTGTGGTAAAACACATGCCGTCTAAGGTCATGCCTGCTGATGCCTTAACCAAGCCATTGGGTAAGGGCAAGTTTCGCCAACATCGAAAGTAGCTTGGTGTCGAATGCCTGTGTACTCAAGTTGATGGGGATACAGATGAAGAACCAGAACAACACTTCCGACCCAGATGACGCGCAAACAAGCTAAGGAAGACTTCCCAGTTTCCAGGGGAGTATGAGACCTGGACGACGCAGTCTCAAGAACCAGTAGTCTTTTTAGTATTGCTACGTCACTCCGCCCGGTTAGATACTTGGTTGATATTTTTAATTTCTAACGGAGTCCACCAAGGGTGGAGCCTCAGCAATCCCCAATCTGGCCAAGTGTGGGGCGAGTAGTGTGTTAACGCTTACTTCTTCCGTCGTACTCACTGTCCAGACATCGTACACGACCTCTGCAAGTGAGCGAGTAGGAGACGTTCGCTGTTACAATGTCACTACGGCTAACAACCGTGATGTTAACACCTGACAAGTGGTCGCCAGTAGGCTTGGTCTTGTCATAAACGCCAAGGTGTTCGAGGATCTTGACAACTGCCAAAGGTGTGCAAGGCAGCACGCACTTTTGCGTCTTCTCGTCGTCTACGTAGCGGATGTTACGGTACAAGTTGCCACGGTAGAATTGGCACAGTCTTTTCACGTCCTTCTTAATGCTGATGCTGTCGCGCAAAAAATCGTCCATGGTGCCACCGAAGAAGCTCGGGAAGGCGCCGAAGCACGGGTAGTACACGAGAATACCGTGCACACCCGAGTCTTTGTTGGCCTTCTCCAAAGCCTCCAGCAGCTCGTCCTTGGGCACTTCGCGCAGCTCGTAGCGGATGCCGTCGCGTGCACAGGCCTTGCCCGTCCCTCGGCGTACTTCTTGGCGGCCGGGTCGCCGTGAGCCAGCAAACCCGCGAGCTTGGGACCCACGCCACCCATGTCCTGCTCAATGTACTGGCGCACGGCCAAGCTGAAGGGCTCGGCGATGGTCGCAGCGTTCATTTTCGCACCGGCGGAGTCGGTCATCTTGATGTTTGTGGTAGACGTCGGTTTGACGGATGGCTGGCTGACCATTAAACGAAAACCGTTTGGTAAGAGCTCGATTTTTTAACGCTTTCGAAAAAAGGCCTCAATTAATATTTGATCATATTAGAAAGCCAAAAAAATTAAGAGTCGTTGTTTTTTCAAAAAGAAACGCTTTGTTTAACACCTTTGGAATTCCTTTTTATTTTTTATCGCAATGATTTGATAAAATGTCATTGGAAAAAGTGATTCGAAATCAAAGTGCTTTTAGAAAAACAGAAAGCTTTTTTCTCAGGGTGGCTCTTAGCCACTGCCACGTGTGCCATACCATGGCACTAGAGATTGAGCCATGGCATGGCGTGGTTACGAATAGACCTGCCACTGTGCCATCATGAAAACTATTTTTAAAATATACATTAATGCAAATAAAAGTAGCATGGCACATGGCAATTGCCCCTTGCCATGACACTTGCGAATGTCCGTGGCACTTCCTGTCATTTTATTTACTTTAAACGCTAGCCCTAGCAAGCGCTCATCCAATCGGATCACAGCATTTTGTACCATGGCGTGGTTAAGAGCGACCCTCAGTTAAGCGAGCACTTTTCAACGTCAGACTTAAAAGCGACATATAAGCTCCTATTGCTTTTTTTTAAGATACCGTTTTCGAAAGCGCTTTTTTGTAGAGTACTTAAATTAGCTCTTCAAAAAAGCACAACAACATTTTTTAGGTGCTACAGGGCCAAAGCAGCGCATGTTTAAAAAGTATAAATTAAAGCAGTATGTAAGCGGGCACTCGCTGTTAAGGTCGAGTTGATTCAGACTCCTTGCGCTGATGGTACCGTCGTCGCGCAGTGAAACAGTACCAGTACCCAACACGAGCTAAGCCAAATTAGTGGCGGGGCAGCGAATCGAGCGCCTTGTTTTTGCTGACTGGGCTTATGTCTCCAGCCCATTTCTTTAATTAAACATAATTTTGACGTTAGTCCAGCCGATTTGTCAGTGGTGCAGTTTATCGTACCGGAACGATGGGACTGAGGTTGGTCTCCCAGCTAACAACGCTGTGTACAGCGGGGACCATAAAGCCGAACACAAGCACGAATGCACTCGTGATGTGGCCTATCACGGCATCCCCGAGCTCCATAGGTGTGTGTGGTCTGTACAGCATTCTCTTGAAGTAGTGTTCTTCTCTTCGGAGTCTTGTTGGTCTTGGCGGGAATTGGTAACTGAGTCTGAAGACGGCAGCTTTGTGAATTAGTACACGTCGACCTTCTGGATCGCGGCGTTCTTTTGCGTCCCGTAGCATAGAGACTGCATTGCGGGACGCTCGACTGTGTCTCAGCTACGGCCATCAACTTCAGCTTACGTGGAAAACTGTGAAGTCACTTTTGAACTTCAAGCAAACGCGTCTCTCCAGACGCATCGTTTTCTCGTCGTCACGACAGAAGTGTCGTGTACGGGGTAATAATACCTGGTGGTGGTGTGTACACTGTATATGTAGCGTGTGGTGTATCGCCATAGAGTAGATCTAATGCGACACAATGTTTCTCCTTGTTATCGACGAGATGCGTCCGAATTTTCATAATTGAAGTTGTCGCTTTTGTAATTAGTTGCGCTATATTCTACAACATAAACATGAGATAAAAGGTGAAAAGTGTTGACGAAACAGAATGCAATAAACTTGATCGCGGATTGCCACCATTCGCGGGGCCACGGAAGGGCAACATGCTGCACACGTCACTGTGTCAGGCGTTTCGTCGTCGGCAACGCCTACTGTATCGGAGATAGCTCCAGGACCGGTCAGTTGACGGCAATTGACTTTTTAGCCTGGATCGCTCGACCTAAAGAGCCTTTATGAAAAAGCGAGAGTCATACGACATACTTCCCAGTTGGCACGACTCCGACGTGGCACTTGTTTCAACGCGCTTCAAAATGGTCGCCGTCGTCACCTGTTCGCTTCGCGTCCGACGACACGATGGCCCACCGACACGGCACTACCAACGCAAAAAATGAATTCCCATATTTTGTTGAAGAAGTTTTTTTGAAGCATCGCAGCAACAGTCACAACTTAAAGCGATGATGACGCAATGTGTATATCGCTCTGCTAAATGAAAGATCTTCTTGAAATCTACAAAAGAGGCGATTGGCAAGTGGGTTTTTCGCAGGCTGAAGTTGACGTTAATCATTTCTATGCTGCTATAATAATTACACATGCTCATCACGAATGGTGGTCAATGAAATGGGTGCCTTTGAGACTCAGTTACCAATTTGCGTCATCCAGACCAAGACCAACAAAACTTGAGAGAAAAGCATAAGAGAATGATGTACAAGCCACACACACCCATGGAGCTCGGCGACGCCGTGCTGGGTCAGATCACCCTGGCGCTTGTGTTTGTGTTCGACCACATGATTCCCGCAGTGCACAAAATCGTCAGCTGGGATACAGACGACGTTGATCTGGGCCCGATCATCCCGGTATGAAGATCATCTAGTGAATCAATAACGCGGATGCGATATTCTAAGATGTTTTTATCCATGCAGGAATGGAGTGGCACTATTTGGCCGATCACAAGCAAGAGCATGATGCCCACGACGACCGAAAAGGCCTAGCTATTGAGTCGCTACTGCTGTTGCGCAGCAACCTTCAACTTCCTACCCCGATTGTGGTGAGCAGTGCAAACTAGTTATAACGGTTGCATACTCTTTTTTAAATTATGAACAGGAAACATGCTTCTTAAAGTATCCAATCACTAATATCGGTACTACTTCGTAATACGTACAGTACGGTATCACAGTACAGTTCGGCTGCATGTGCGTCAATTACACACATGGCTGTACTGACAAAGTTGTGCGGCTACAGAAGGCCAAACACTTGTATAAGCAACCAGAGTGTACGAAGCTTTTAACCAGGCCAAACGATTACTCATTCCGAGAGAGCGCCATCGCTGTAGTAATTCCGAATTCAGTTTTTTGGGCCCCGCAGAATCGCCTGAATTTTTCAGAATCTGGAAACCCGGCATCAGGCATTTCCCACGAAAACGCTAGTAGTACGACATGGAACATTACGCTGGCAGTTTTTTTACTTTCCGTAATTTACCTGCGAGACCAGTCCTGGAACGTTCTTTCGAGGCAGCTGCTATTTTGACGAAGCAACCTTGAGAATTAGTTCGGACCAGCGCGACGTGGCGTCTCATCATTGGTTGAAAATCATTGTCACGCGCTTTCTTTTCCGCTTAAGTACGCCAGAAATTCTCCCTCATTCCAGAACTTGCCGTCTCGAGAAAAGATGGTCAAGCTTGTTTGTGCGATCGTTGGTGTGGCTGGAAGCGCTTTCCCTGTGGACATCGACGCGAGCCAGCTGGTGGGAGACTTGAAGGAGGTGATTAAGGCGAAGAAGCCGAATGACTTCAAAGATGTTGATGCAGACAAGCTGCATCTCTTCCTGGCGAAGCAGCCCGTCGAAGATGAGAGCGGCAAAGAGGTCGTCCCTGTTTACCGCCCTTCTGCGGAGGAGATGAAGGAGGAAAATCTTAAGTGGCTCCCAGACGAACATCGGGCTGCTCTGAAGCTGGTGGAAGGAGAATCTGATGACTACATCCATGCGCTGACGGCCGGAGAACCGATTCTAGGCTCAAAGACCTTAACAACGTGGTTTTACACGAAGAACAACATGGAGCTTCCATCCAGTGAGCAAATTCACGTGCTGGTGGTGGTTCCGGAGCAAGGGTTCTCGGTTCCAACAGTCTCTCAAGACGGTGTATTCGACCACTGCATTAATCCATTCTTCTTACAATTCCGGACAGTTGACAAAGTTGGTGATTGGCTCGAGTTTTCGTCGTTGCTGCCGCTAACGAGACGTCAGAAGCTCTACATTCGCTCTTCGTACCAAGTGATCGCCAACCATGCGCTGTTCAATCCAAATGTGGGCATGGTCAAGTATGCTGTCGTCACGGGCACGCCTGGGGTTGGAAAGTCGGTGTTCGTCTACTATGTCCTGTGGAGATTGATCAAGGAGAAGAAGCGCGTGCTCCTTTTCGACAACAATGGGCTCTTTTACTTCGATGGATCGACGATGCTGATCTGTCTGGCGTTGCCAAGCAAGTTTAATGAACAGTTTTGGTCGCCTGATCTGTGGTGCCTTGTTGACTCGATGGACCCAACAAGTATCCCTGGGCTTCCCTACCGGCTATGCTCAGTTCTTCTCGCAAGCACACCGCGACGAGACTGCATCGGTGAGTTCAAGAAGCAGCCTCCTACTGCCGATGTTTTCTACATGCCACTGTGGTCGAAAGAAGAACTGGCGACAATTGCTCCCATGTATCCACATGCAGCAGCTGTGTGGGAGAATCGATTTGATTGCTTGGGTGGTGTACCTCGCCTAGTGTTGCAAGACATTGAAACTGACCCACAAGCTTTGCTGATGTCCGCATGCAGCAGTTGTTCTCTCGATGATTGCATTATGTTGGTGTCTATATACTCTGAGATCAACTCGAAGACCAAGATCGTTCAGACTTTGATTCACATCCACAGCCAAGAACCGTATCGAAAATACAAAGTCGTATATGCATCAGATTTGGCGATGCAGTTGATTGTTCGAACAAAGTGGCGATTTGACCGCGCGAAGCTGCAAAGCCTTCTCGGTTCGTCAGATGGAAACCCGCTAGCACAATCACTGTGTGGATACATCTTTGAGTTTTATTCTATGGATCGGCTGGAGCAGGGTGGGACTTTCGTGTATCGAGAGCTGTTTTCTGGAAAGAGGAAACGCACTCCAGCTGATGGTACAATCGATATTCCACGGTCATCGCAGCCTCGGCAAGTAGCGGAGCGTGTGGAAGTCGGTCAACATGCAAAGCAGCTATATGTGCCTGGGACATCGAACTATACTGCTATTGATGCGTGGATGCCGCAGTTCGGTGGATTCCAGATGACTGTGGGAAAAACGCATGACATCAAGGGCGGGGCGGCGGATGATTTGGCGAAACTGGGTCAGAACGGCAATCGACTCTTCTTTTTGCTTCCACCACTCTACTACAAAACTTTCACCAAGAAGACTCCTCAAACCATCAAACAGTATGCAATCCTTGTTCCGTATCCCGAGGTGCGTAATGAATTGAGTGCTTCAACGCTTCAATGACATCAGCTTCTCTTTCATGGCCTACCAAGATATTACCAAAATATTACTTCGTGATCTATTCGTCATCGGAATAACACTCAATTAATTTTCATCCTGATAAAAAAAGGTTAGTTATATACTAAGATGACGTACTCACTTGAACAATACCTCGCTAACAAAGAACATTAAAAAAAGGCAGCACAGAAGCGCTACTACCAGCGCACACGCGACGCGCTTGTCATATCAAAAGAGCTACGACGATAAGAATAGAGCGAAGCCCAAAACCGAACTTATTGATGACAAAACAACGAAACCGAACTTAATGAATGAATTAATTTTTTTTCTCAAATAAAAAGTCAATCCCAATATAGTCAATGACAATGGCTTAAAACCTCCAAAAAGGTATAACCCAAATATTTGAATTAATTAATTTCAGAATCTTTTGTAATCACTAAGATATAAAGTCGATCCTGATACATGATCAAAATATTATAAAGTCATATCTACGAAGAAGAATATAGCCAAGCATATATAGGCAACATGTTTGCATACGAGCTCGAAGGATTAAAGAGATTAAATATTCAAGCTATCAAATGGGGTAGTAGCTACCGTGTTAAGGTGCGTGGTAGAACGGGTAAGATGGTTTATGTAAGCAACGTTTCGCGCCCAATCAACCAGAGATTGGTAGCTAAGCAGTACAATGCTTCGACTGAAACCCTTGAGAAACACTTGTCGCCTGACTACAAGGCTGATCCTAAGTACCGTTTTTACAATGGTAATCACATGGAATCACACCTATATGAGGGTGTTGAGGCTACTGATTTCTACGATAAGCTCGAGAACGTTCTTTCGACTCAGGCAAGTGCGTTCAAGGTAAATGTTGCTCTCGGGTACGAACTTGTGAGCAAGACTGATCCTGATGACACTCGCTACTTCTATCCGAATCTCGCTAGCACTTATGTGTTCAATAAGCCTGTCGCTATCAACAGCAAGGCTGATATTCGAAAGAAGGTCATTTCGGAAATTCGGTCTATGGAGTTGGCTGACAAGCTGAACTATCCCAGCTCGGGATATAAGCTTAAGGCGATCACTGCATTCAAGATTTTCGTCTACCATCGCGACCATGCTCTTGGGGATAGCGACGCTGTTATTCCTAAGATTATCCGCGAAAACAAGCATGTAATCAACTTCCCTAAGACCAACAACAAGTGCGTCTTCCGCTATATCGCCTGGCATACATTCCAGAGCCCTAAGAAGGATCCTCGCAGAATTCAGGCTCAGGTGAAGGAGGTATTCAAGCGCTACTGCTCTTTCAAGGGGGTGAAGTATACGTTGAGTCTATTTAGAAGTTTCAAGCCTATTGACCTACTACAACTCGATGAAGTTGAGGACTGCTTCCAACTCGGTATTAACGTATATAGCATGGATGTAGCTTCCGGAAATGTAGAATGCATTCGTAGATCGGACAAGGGGTATGAAGCTATGGATATTTTATCGTTCGAGAATCATGCTCTTTACATCAAGAACATTGACATGCTTCAGGCTAAGTATCAATGCCCTAAGTGTGCAATGGTTTTCGTCAGCGCTGAAAGAGTAAAAAATCACAAAAAGAATCAATGTGAGCTCGTGAATATCGAAAGCTTCCCAGCTGAGCCAACTATCTACAAACCAGCTCAGAACGTAATACAATCACTGCTTACGAAGTATTCAATCAAGAATACTGACCAGTACATCGATCACTTCATCGTTTATGACTTTGAGGCCATTCTTAAGCCTACCGCGACTCAACACGGGGAGAATACTGTCTTCACGAACGAACACATTCCTGTGTCGGTATCAGTAGCTGATAGTTTAGCCGAGGGGGTGCGTTGCTTTGTAAATGACGATCCAAAGATGCTACTTACGGAAATGTTCAATTACATTGGTGATGTATCGGCTAAGATTCAGCAGTACAATGTCAATAAATATATGTCGCTTCTACAAAAAATCATCAATGCACATGGTCTGACAGGTATGGAAGTCCCAGGCGCTAATTCTGATAAAAAGTACAAGATGTCTGATGTGGAGAGTTGGATTGAAGAGGGAAAGTATGCCAGCTTCTTTGACTTTCACCGCAGTCTTGGTTTTGGTAAGCAAAGGTCTGATTATGGGAAACTGAAACAGCAGCTTGACCAGGTACCAGTATTCGGCTTCAATTGTGGTCGATATGATATTTGGATTAAGAAAGATTTGTTTGCCGTAATTGGTACCGACAGCGTCAAATCTGTCATCAAGAACCCCAGCTACATGTGCATTGCTACATCGGACATGAAAATGCTTGATATCACTAACTATGTACCAGCTGGTACCAGCTACGACAAGTATCTTACAACATATCTCGGTGGCTGCAAATGCGATGACAAAATTAGATGTGTCTGTGGTCTTGGTAAGGGTCTTTTCCCTTACGAGTACATCACCGCGTTCAATGTTCTAAAGCAGACTACTATCCCGCCTAAGTCAGCTTTTGATAGTAAGCTCCGTGGAACGAGCATCACGAGCGATGACTACGAACGAGTGAAGTTCGTGTGGGATTACCACGAGATGTAATCGATCAAAGACCTACTGATCTGGTACAATAATCTCGACGTAGTCCCTTTCACCAAAGCTATCAAGGCTCAGCGAGAGCTATTTAAGCGCTTCAATCTGGATATGTTTGCGGATGGAGTGTCCCTACCTGGTCTTCAGAG
>NW_003303725.1:153406-157055 GCF_000142945.1 Phytophthora infestans T30-4 | reverse complement strand
CAGAGTCAGGATGCTAAGGCTATACGAAAATTTGGTATGACGCTTGAGCACGTGAATACATTGCTGCAAAAGCAAAAGCATCTGTGTGGTCTATGCTATTGTCAACTGACTGCTGATACCGCTTCCGCTGATAGAAACAATAACAATCTTGGGCACACTGATGGTAATATCTTGATCAGCTGCATTTCATGCAACACCGCTCGAAAAGATATGTCTCTCAGGGGGTTCAGATACAAGAAACGGCTTGATTTTAACGCAGGCAGATTGGTGTTTTCGATTGACAAGGGGGAATCTGAGATTTACGGGAAAATGAAAGCTAACATCGCTGGTGGACCATCAATTATATTCAACAGGTATGCTAAGCGAAACGAGACGAAGATTCGTGGAGGTAAGATCTGCAAGAAAATTATCGGATACGAAGCTAACGCTCTATACCTATGGGCACTTGGTAATGAGATGCCATGTGGTCGATTGACTACGGTTGAAGCGTATGATGGTATCATCGATGACATCAAAGCAGACAAAGTATTCGGCTTTCTTGAATGTGATATTCGAACACCAGAACACCTTAAACAGTACTTTGGTGAGATGACTCCAATTTTCTAGAATGTACTGATCGACTGTACGAATGAGAGCGTCATTGGTAAGCACATGTTCGAACACAATGAGGCGCGCAAGCAATGCCGAGCAACACCAGCTCGCAAGTTGATTAGTAGCTACTTTGGTGAAAAGATTCTCATATACGCACCTTTGCTGAAGTGGTATCTCTCTCATGGTTTGGAGATCACCAAGACTTACAGCTTCATAAAAGCGAGCTCCCATAAAGCTTTTGCTCCATTTATGGAGGCTGTATTAAACGCCCGGCGAGAGGGTGATGTTGATAAGTCTAAGGCTATGATTGCCGAGATGATGAAACTGGTAGACAACAGTGCTTTTGGTCGATCTGGCATGGATATGAGCAAGCACAAAGAGGTTAAGTATGAGTCGAGCGACAAAGCTATTAAGAACAAGAGTGAACACTTTACGTTCCATGGTCTCGAGGAGCTTAAATGATGCGTGTGAGATCACGATGAAGAAGCGTCGACTCAATAATAAGAACCCAATCCATTTGTCGATTGCTATCTATCAGCTTGCTAAGCTACGCATTGCTTTCAGTTTTACAATGACTGCATAGATTTCTACTTTCGATCGCTCTGGACTTTCCAGTATTCAGGAGATAGACACTGATTCGGCTTAATATCGGCTTCCAGCTGGTGGTAATCCATTTCAAGACTGATATATAAGCCTGAGCTACGAACCCACTTCAAGGAGCATAAATACGATTGGTTCCCACGTGACTACAACACTGAGGTAGCTCAGTTTGATCGCCGTACGCCTGTTTTGTTCAAAGATGAATGGTCAGGTGATGATATGGTCTCACTATCAAGTAAGAGCTATATTTGCTACCTACCTGATGAGACATACAAAGTAAAGGTTTCAGCGAAGGGTATTCAACAGGGAAGTGGTCGAAACAATGGTGTTCTTAATCCTGATGGGTTTGAGACTGTCGTACGGGATCGCATCACGCTACAAGGTACAAACAAGGGGTTCAGACTATCGAAAGAAACCAAGTCTATCATCACCTATACTCAAACCAAAACAGCGCCTAACTACTACTATGACAAACGTCGAGTACTTGATGATGGTATCACGACTGAACCACTTGATATTTAAGCAGCTAACCACTGGGGATTTTTCTAATGTAAATATAGATCATGGACGCGCTATTAAAGAAACTCTACTATGACCCAAAAACCGGTCTTATAGGAGCTCAAGCTCTGTATCAGAAGGCAAAGGAGTTGAATCCTAAGATAACTTTCAAAATAGTAAAGGATTGGTATGGGAGTCAGCCCGATATTCAACGATTTCAGGAGCAAAAGAAGAGATTCAATGGTTTCAAAATAGCTTCGCATAACCCCAACTCGTGGCAAATTGATCTTGCGTTTTGGGAGAAACGGCCAATTTTGACTGCTATCAACATCAACTCAAGGCGGGAATACGCAAAGCTCTTACAAAACAAGACGGCAGCAATTGTGTTAGAAGCGCTTAAAGCGTTTGTTCGTCTCCACAAAGTGGATATCCTAACAAGTGATAATGGTAGTGAGTTCATGAATTTACAGGCCCAAGAGCTCTTCAAATCCAAGACAATTGAGCACTACAACAATGAGCCAGGTGATCATGGAACTATGGGAAAAATTGAACGATTCAACAGAACGTTGAAACAGAGACTAACTAAAATGTCCCCTAAGAGAATTACGCAAAAGCTTATCACTGATGTTATTGAAAACTACAATACCACGTTTCACCGTTCGATTGGTATGACTCCAAATGAGGCAAAAGACAAAGTAATGAATGCAGACCTGAGTCATAATCAGGTGGAAGCCGATAGAATTGAGAAGGAGTTTGACGTCGGATCAAGCGTATTGTACCGTCTCAAAAAGCAGACGTTTGATAAAGAAGCTGCTCGATGGAGCAAAGCAGTCTATAAAATCGCTGGAATTGATGGCTACCGAGTCCAAATCCGTTCAAAAAATGGTCATACCCTCTACTAGGCGCCAAACGATCTTAAAATATTCAACACAGAGACTACAGATGCTGTTATTAATCGTGGCGATATTCTTGAAGCTGAGAAGATCTTGGATCATAAGACGACACGGTCTGGGAAGTACAAATATCTGATCAAATGGCTTGGTAATGAGCCTGATTCCTGGGAACCTCAAGATAATCTCCAATTGATAAATAAGAATCGGAAGTCGATGCTAGAAAAAGAGTACTGGGCAAAAAAAAAACACAAATGAGTCATAATTAGCTTTGTTTAAAGTATATATTAGAGCAATCCTCTGTAAGCTTTGACTCATTTATAATATATTTACTATTTTTAATTAGATTATTGAAATTTCTGACTTGATATATATATAAACCCTTATTATAAATATGTGCCCCAACTGTTTAAAAAATCAACGTGAGCTTGCTACGCTACGTCGAAAGCTGTGGGTCATGCAAGAAGTGAGTAGAGTCAAGAATGAGTTGATAAATCTCGATGCATCAGCAAACTTTCGTAAAACAGTAGTAAATCGAAAGTATCGACATGAGTTGGAAGCAATATTTGGAGTTCCATTCCATTACATTAAGGATCGCTATCTAAATCTTCTAAATGAGCGGAATAGTATCTGTCATACTATCAACCCATTTAGACATGACTCAGTTATGCCGAGTTTGTGGTAAGGGAATTAAACACTACTCATTTTTTTATGATTCGTTTGATATAGCAATAAAAATGTTTCCTTCTTTTACATCGCTCGCTCAGAGAGAGCAAAAACGGCCGGAGCTTCTTGAAAAGAGCTCAGCGCCGCGTTCGACAATCCAACACTAAGCGTCAGATGTATGCAGGAACGTCATGGGCAAGAAATATCCGGATGGGGTTTCTACAGTCCCAAGGAAACCAACAGAATCAACTCAGGAGGAACCAACAACGTCCGCGGAGTCATGCCAAAGGCCACGGCTGATGGATAACGCAAACAAGTACGGAGGTCTCAGCGTCAAAATGCACCTCACGTCTGAGCGACAGCTCAGCTCAAAGTGTTCGCACTGTCATCATCGATGTGGAGCA
>NW_003303725.1:150439-153306 GCF_000142945.1 Phytophthora infestans T30-4 | reverse complement strand
TAACCAGCGGAAGCTGGTTCAGTCTCTTCGCCGTTTTCACCTGCACGCTTCGTCTTTTTACTACTTGGGTTCGACTCCGACGGAAGCGATCGTTTGTTTCGACCAAATTTTGCCATCATCTTCTTCATCGCACCCTGTCAAATAGGATGACGTTAACCATTGACGATATCGAAAGATACACACGTTGTTGGTTACCTGTTCATCACCGTTTGACGCTAGTAGGGCTGTGGCGATCTCATGTGTGGCTACGTAAGGATTCTTTTCACCGACGACGATGTGTTAGTGGTTTACGCAGGCAAAAATGGCCGCAGTGCTGCTAACCGATAAGGATGACAATAGATATTTTCTTGGTGAAAAGGGGTCATTAATTGCAGCCAAAACGGGTAGAAAGAGTAAGACTTATTAATCGATTGACTGGGTGGCTACAGAGGAGAAGATTAGGGACATCTGGTATGATGGCGAAAGTAAATCAATCGATGAGAGCAGTTATATGAGACTTGAAGACCCTCTTTATCACGTTTCACTGACGATAAAACGAAAAATCGCCGATTCAAGTGAAGGTGATGATGCATTCCGTTCAAGACAACGTCTTGAAGACAGCTTCGAGTTTGACACATCGACTTCAACCTCATTAGATCAAGTTGACAGTAGGAATCGATTGCTTTGGTCTATTTTCAAGAATAAAGCAGTGTTTGAGTCGGCTGGTTTGAAAAAGAAAATCATTCCTATCCTCAAGAGCATGAGTAAAATATCTCAGGTGGATAGAACTGGATACGTGTGGATTGATGGCTCATCAATTAGTGTATTTGGTATTGATAGTGAAAGAGTCAAGCCAGCGATTACTAAAAACGTCGATTGGAGATCTACATTCTAAGAATTTATTGATTTAGTCAAAGATCGTGGCGATATCGATCTATTTACTAATGAAGACACCACCAAACTTGCAAAAGCCTTTGAGCCACGCGATGGCGAGGCTCGGCATGGAATTAAGATTGTAATTGATGGAGATATGAATAGTTCTCTAACTAATGCTGATAACGATGCGAGGAAGATTCTCATGGACCACTACAGCAAAATAGCATCTGAAGGAGTTCGAATTCCCTTTAAACTGAAACCAATAGTAGATACCAAAAGTGGTGTGACAGTTAATCAAAATTACTACTTTAGTGAGCCTAACCGCAGCAAAACCATTTTACATTAGAAACCACGAAAACAAAGCGGTTTCTGGCAAGGTTTTCAACGATCTTATGAAAAACCATTAGATGGATGGATACTTTCAATAGCCTGATGACCGGGTTTGAAGACATAGAGCGATGCGTCTATGAGAATGATGATCCAGCATTGAAAAAAATCTCGAAGCTTATCTTCAGCTATTGAATCGAGCGATCCTCGACAATACAAAATCGACAGATACATCAGCTCGAATCAATCCTCAGAGGGTACTCATATCGCGATGACACTTGCAAAAACTCCACGATGGAGTCGGAAGCGCATCCAAGAGTATGGGGAGAGTTCCGAGGAGGAATTAGACTGGGAGGCGAAGGCGAGACATTAAAGAGGTTAGAGAAATCTCAAATATCGCGCAGATTCAGGCGTTGAAGAGGCGGCAACGCGTTGTCACATGAAGGCGAACCAAGGCTTTCTATCAAATCAAAGACTAAAAAGCTTACTTCCGATGCTAAAAAACTACACCGAGGGTTGATTCAATTTCAGTGATCGACAAAGACGAGCGCACGGTTCGCCAAACTGTGAATAACATGGTTGATCGAGTGGGGTCAGCGGTTAAGAGGAATCTTCAGGGTCGTGGGTTAAGAGGAGCCGGTGTTGCTCCACTCGAAGGTGTCGTACGACGCGGTCGTACATACAACCTCAATGAGATTCAAGGCTTAGCTACACATTCAGCTTATGTATAACGTCAGCTCGGAAGCAAGTATATCCGAATTCCTGACCTTGATAACAAAACCCTTGTCATTATTCAGCCTAATCGCCGCAAATGCGGACCCAAATGTCAAATCAGTGATAGTCTACAATCAATGATCCGAACTCTTGTGTATAAAAATCATATCGATCAAGCTTCATATGACAAGCTCAGTATCGATGATAGAAAACTGTTCAAAGAGATCCTTGCGATTACACATCTTCAGTATAACTTCCATGACCACCTCGAGGATCCGTTAGACTCTCTAAGAGCTGAATATGACAAGCTGAAAGGAGAGCTTGAATTAGGCAATGATAATCCTTCAATTATCAAACAGCTTAAGAGTCTCTCAGTGGATATGTACAGCAACCGTCTAATTTCGGATTCTGAGTTTAAGGAAATTATCACGCGACTACAATAACCATGTTCTTTTTCAATCCCCGAATTATTTCCAGCTCAGGCGGTAGATATGGCGACAACGCTGATTTCAACGTCGCAGAGCTAAAAGCCATCATGAAAAATTCTAATCATCCATGACCGCCCCTTAAAAGACCCAGGCAGCTGTTTGAAACACCGATCTTGACAGACGCTCAAGAAAACGATGCGTCAACCCAGACGAAGGAGGAAAAGTATGGGCATACTCAACTAAAAAAAATCGAAGTCTGTAAAGACGTTTGCTATCTAAGCAATACCAGATCTAACAGCTTTATCGCCATTCCGCGATATATATAATTTTTCTCTCCAAATGTATTCCATGACAGCATCTTCCCCGTCTCGCATCTCTGATAGGAACGAGTGCACTATCTCCGAGAGCTACGATCTGATCAGCGCGCATGAATGTGGAAGCATTGCCTGAGAGGTCATCAGCAGTAAATTCGATTAAGATCTTTGTTGTACGCACCATTCTTGATATATTACAAAGAACTCTACATAAAATCGTGAGGTCGGG
>NW_003303725.1:75683-142412 GCF_000142945.1 Phytophthora infestans T30-4 | reverse complement strand
TCGCCAAACTTTGCTCCAAATGGAACCACCTTGAGCTCGTTTGTAACCCTTCTTGACTTCGTGCTTAGTGATATCAAGTCGAACACCACGCCCAGCTCTACGTGCCTTAAGGGCCTTCTCGTGCGACGCGGGGTGAAGATGAATAACGCTGCCGCTACCCTTCAGTTCGTCAGCTGTTAGACTGAGTTTACCGGTCTTGACTGCTTTAGTCAGCTTCCGCTCTTGAACATTGCTAGAAATCGTTAATTCACGATACATGCTTATATTTTCTGAAACAAATTATTCTAGAATGGTCAAATTCAGATCTTTCATCTTTTTGAATATATTGGCTGCTTTGAATATAACCAAAGAAGACAGAAAGGCCCGCAATAGTCACCGTATGTCCCTTGGTATTGCTTACTATTGTAACGTTTAATTCCGTATTTTCGTGGAGGCCCTTCGCCCATACCATCAAAATATTCTCCGTTGTAGACTGCCGTCCAATGTCCTACATCGAGATTTGGTGGCCTCAATAGAATTAAGCATGCCCCTTTCTTTGAGAGCGGTTTTGTAATCTCACTAGATTCAAAAATATCATCAAGATGAACGCCTTATTCTTCGGCGAGTCCTATAAGATCGTAATAGGCTTGATAAGGTCGGTCATAATATTTAATTTTATGAAAACTATATTGAGGGACATATAGATTCAACAATGTCTGAAACACAACTCTCCGACCAATACCTATACCAAAGCTCGCTGACAAGCGATCCGGAGATCAAAGTATCATCCGGCAAGCGCGTGCCGTTCGTTATTGATCTAAACCAGGGTTCGTACCAGAATGGTGTTATTACGATTGACGCTACGGCTCAGCTGAACGGAAGTGAGGGATTTGCTCCGCTCCGCGATGCTTACATCATGCTTCCTTACAAGGTTACTATGAAAAACGATACTACGGCTCAGACAACAGCTGCGAATCGTTTCTGTGCTACTCTAAAGTGTGGAAACTGGGACGTCATTGATTCGATGTCTTTAGAACTAAATGGCAAGACTATTGTGAGTATGGCTGACTACAAACTCTTCTGGAATAACATCCGGGCTCAAACCGGCTATAGCTCTCAGTATGTTGAGAAGCATGGAGCGGAGTCGTTCCTTTACCCCGATGCTGCTCAGTCAGTTCTATACAGTAGCGCAGTCACTTCTACTACTGGTGATGGCTATTAGAACACTACAGCATTTTCTTCTTCGTTTGCTGCGACTGGACCATCCGGTGGAGCTTCTATTGCTAGCGATGGTCTTGTAAAGCGACTGCTATCAAACCCTCCATCTGCTGGTTCTGATTTCAGCGCTTCTTGGCCTTCCCTTGGAGCTGCTGCTGCTTCTACAACCATTGCTAACCAGACCGCGCGCGGTGCCTTTGTAACTGGAGCTGCTACTGCCAATGCAATCATAGGTACGTGGAACTACATGCTTAAGATTAAGTTAGCTGATCTTCACCCGATCTTTAAGGAACTTGATCTAATGGCGAATCCCCAGATCCGTCTTTGCTTCAGAGTAGACCAAGGTGTATCAGCGGTGGCTGTTGATGCTGGTAAGGGGATGAAGCTAACTTCAACTACTCTTGCATCGGGTAATACATGTCCCGTGATGGTTGCCGCCTCAAGCACTTGTAATCCAATGGCGAGTGTACTTGCAGCTTCTGCGCGTTTCAGTATCGCGTGGGGAGCTGTTGTAAACTCACTCGATCTTACTATTGATGGTACGTACATGCCTTTCACGACTGCTCGACTTTACGTACCATTCGTTCATTTAGAGAACCCCCAGGCAATTGTCTAAAACATGTGAAGAAGGTACGTTTCAACGATTGCTACGCTCAATGGTTTTACCAACGGGCTGGCACTGGTAAACAGTCGACACAACTAAACGCAGCTTTTGATCTTCAACTATCCGCTAGTGTAAAAAATGCGAAGTATGTCATTCTGCTCCCGTTTGCTGAGCAAACGAGTAACTTTAACTCTGCCCTCGTTCAAGAATTTCAACCTTGGACTCGGTCGCCCCGTTAGAAACTGCTCCTTGTACTTAGAAACGACTAAACCTATTCTCTTTGTTAAATTTAATTAAGAAAATAAACGGGCTGAGTTTTCGTCTGAATATTACTACTTTCATAACCATAAATCACGATGTGAAGGTTGTGCTTGAGTCATACAAATAAAGTGTACGGCAGCAAAGGTCAGTCTAGGAATCGGCATTGTTATGTTTTTTTGGTGGAGAAAAGAAAAAGCAGCTGTCATTTGCAAAAAATATCATTGGAGAAAATGCAATTAAATTTATTATTTTAACGATTGATTCTTGCAATGAAAAAAAAACTAGTAAACTCATTGCGACAATTTGCATGCTTTACAGCACTGATGTGTGACCGAACTTTTCCAACCAAGGTTATATATATATATATATATATTTGAATTGCCATGGTACTGATCGCAGAGAGTGCGGGTACTTCTGCACAGATCAAGGTATTGTTTGCGAAATTTGTTGCATTGATCGTTTGTAGTGCTGCTAGAAAGTGCTACTAATCTTTAAAAAAAACTTTAAATGATATATTTCTATCTTTGTTGCACGCAGCACTGAAAAACATGACTCATGCAATGAGACCAAAGTGCTACAAAGAAATTGTAGCAGAGTTCCTGAATTTCAACAACAACCGTGAGTATAAAGTCGGAGACAGTGCTTAGCGACCAGGAGCTGCCTAGCATCCCACCCGAGGACGATAGCAGATGGATGAACTTTGGAGCGTTTGGTGAAGCGTATCCCGGTGAGGACGCAAAAACCGCCTCTGCGAAGTCGTCTAGACTCGCCTATGCCAAGGGGGTATTTTTTCATTTATGCCTCGTGCTGCTGTTCGGTGGGACCCCGTGCGAAAGAAAGGCAGCCCCACTCACGCAGATCTGGTAGGTAAAGTCATCATATGAGACCTGGACGACACAGTCTCCGAAACCAGAAGTATTTTTAGTATTGATAGTCACACACCCGTTAAATGCTTGGTTGACATTTTTTTTCTAACGGAGTCCACAAAGTGTGCGAGCTCCAGCAATTCCCAATCTGCCAAGTGTGTATTGTGTTGACGCTTACTTCTTCCGTCGTGCTCACTGCCCAGACATCGTACGCGACCTCTGCAAGTGAACGAGTAGCAGACTTTCACTGTTAGGATATGAGCCCAAGATTGGAGTAAACTTCCAGAACTTACGTGAACGCTGACGATGTCGTGGACGCTACCTTCGATGTCAGACTTGGAACTCCGTCTGCGACCGCGTCGCGATGGTTGATGGCTGTATCAACGCCTAAAGCGTCAGCAGCGGCTGGACTGGTAGGTCCGCTGGTTAGTGGTGCTGGCGGGATTCCTGTCTTTCAGCCTCCACAGCCGCAGTCTGCTTCTGCGATGAGCTCACCACCTTCAACGCTCATTTTGACAGGAACTCCGGTGGTAAATGCTCCAGCGAGATTGCACGCTAATGGAGAACAACATCAAACGATACCATTGCCACCGCCTAACCTGGCGATGGATGCGGACAGAACCCCACCATAGATGACAGGAAGCTTTAACCTCTATCGCGCTCAAGTTATGGCCCATTTACATCGGTTTAATACTTGGGGTCTGGTCGATGGATCCGTACAGCGTCCGACTGTAAATGGGAAACTTCAACAACGCTACGACATGTTGGACCTCTTTGTTAAAGATGCGCTGCTTCGTGGTGCTAAAGTTGAAGACGCTGAGCGTATGTGTGATCTTTCAACTGGCAAGGAAATGTGGGAAGATCTGGAAGCACACCATACAAAACATGAATTTTCTAATTACGTGTGGGTATTGAAGCATTTTTTCCACGCAACTTACACTCGTGAGCAAACGATGCATTCTTGGCTTCAGGAGATTCACGACACACGTCAAGCGTTGGCTAACCTATGATGATCTCACTATGGACGTGATTCGCATAGGAGTAGTGCAGACACACAGATATGTCGTGTGTCAGTTTTCTCGTATCATGGCTCCCGGGTCCCAACCCACTCTGCAGCAAGTCTTGAACACACTGAAGTCCGAGACCGAGATGGATGAGGTCGTCCGCATTGAGGAAGAAGGTAATTCGCAGATCATGCACGTGGCTAAGAAACAGAAGACGGTTGACAAATCTAGTAAACATACAGCTAGATTAAACCCGGTGGAGCACAATCTGGTGGAGCTAAATCCAGTGAAGAAGGAAGCAAAGCCAATCCAAAATTTGGTCCTGGTAAACGAAAGAAGGGCAAGTGCTTCGATTGTGATAAAGAAGGCCATCACAAATTGAGTGTCGTAAGCTCAAATTTGATCTAAAGCACGGCAATGTAGGTACTGAAAAGGCAAAGTGTGGCAGCAATTCTGGGGATAGTTCCAGAGGATATGGGGGAAACAAAGGTGGACCTCCTTAGCCGTTACCATTGGGAATGATCGGTCGTGTTGAAAATACTTGTGATGTGTCAAGTACTGGGCCTACATTGTTGTCGACGTCTGATTCCTCTAATTCATTATTTTTTATTAGACACAGCAGCTATTACGCATATCTGCACTGACGGATCACTCATGACACAGTTCCCGCACTACGTGGAGACGAACACGCCGCATGAATGGTGGACAGGAGATGTAATAACGGACCATTTGGTATCTCAATTGACTGTATCATTCCTATCCACACTATATAGACGTGATGAAACTGGAGAAGCGCTTCATTGCGTTCTTACTGGAGTCCGTATTGTTGCTTGATGCCTCGTTAATCTGCAAAGTGTTAATGCAATTGAAGAGCAAGGCTGACAATGTGAGTCACGGTATCCTCAGGACGGACCTCCGAGACGGCTGTTATGGAAGGGACTGACAGCAATAGTGTTTATCAAGAGTTGACGTTACTATCGCACTCGTGGTTTGTGTAATTCACCTCAAGTTGTTGCGTCAGTTGTGGCTGGAGGTGAATCGACATTTCGGTGGCATCTTCTCTTTGGTCATGTAAAATTTTGCAGCATTGCAGCAGCTTCATCGTGATCAGATGGTTACAGGCATGAAAATATCTCCTAGTGAGCGCACTAGAGATGCGATGGGTTGCCTAAGCTGTACATGAGCGAAATCGCGAAGAATGTCATACAAGAACGTGTCTCCATGTCGATCAATGAGGTGTTGTGAAGTACTGATGGTCGATGTCTGTCACTATGGTGAGGCTTCGGTTGCTGGAAACGTGATGTTTCAGCCCGTGGAGAATGAATACCTACGATACCTCTGGGGCTTCTTACTCCGTCAAAAGTCTTAATGTTCATACAGCTTGAAGACCTTGATCTTACAGCTAAAGCAATGTGAGCGACCTGTCAGAATCCTGGGGTCTGATCAAGGAACTGAGTTTGTAAATCAAAAACTACAACAAGTCCTCTGAGACAATGGAGTTCGTCCGGTGTATACAAATAGTATACACCCGAGGAAAACAGTATCGTGGAAAAGATGAATGGTGTAGTACTGCGATCCGTTCGCGCTCTCCTCGTAACCAGTGGACTTCCGACAAAACTATGGGGAGAGGCATTCAAGTTTGTGGTAACAATACGCAACTTCTCACCATCCAAAGCCATTGAAGGCAGTACACCTTACGAGTTATTCGGAGGTCGTAAACCTGATGTACCTGGTCTACGTGTGCGGGGCTGTGCTGCAGCGTATTTCGTCCTTAAGCAAAGACGAAAAGGTAAACAAGATACGACAGTGAAAGAAGCATTATTTCGAGGATACCCTAAATCCACGACTGGATATCGTGTCCTCGATCTTGTTACCGGACACATTGTGGTGTCACGTGACGTAAGGTTTCGCGAGCAGTGGACAGTGGCGGCTGATTATGTGGATCAGTTGTTTGAGACGTTCTACCCGAAGAAGTCTGGTGTGGTGCTACATGTTTCAATCCCGTATGCGAAGCTTCCTCTTCATGACTACTCGAGCTCCTGTAGCAGCGATGGAACTGCACTGGCGTTGCATAGCTTCGATGAAGTCGGTCCTATGGATGCTAAGGTTTGAGGCGATGTAGTGGAAGAGAAAAAAAAGCTAGAAAAGCGGGGGAGCTTGAGCTCGATAAAAACAACACGAGTCCTGCGAAACGCAGACGAGTGGGGGAGCTGGCCCAGACTTATGATACTCCAAATTGTGACTTCACTTCTACAATTCGTGTCGATGGACATGAAGATAATACAATATGTACAATTCATGTTGGAAAACGCGACAACCGGGTCTGGTTGAAATTAAACGACGTCGGAAAACATACACCAAATACCCAGTTGTTACGATTCGCAGATCGATACGTACACGTCTTTCAAACGTAAGGTTACATGGCTATTAGATTTCCAATTACTTTATCTCAACTACGGACAAGCTGCCCAAGTCAGTTCGTACAGCTCTTGCAGGCCCTGATGGTGATGTATGGTGGCAAGCTTTGCAAACAGAGTTCTTTGATATACAAGCGAATTACACATGTATTTTAGTGAGCCGTCCATCGAGCACTAAGGCGATGAGCAGTCGCTGAGTGTTTGTCATTAAAAGGAGACAAAACGGAGAGATTGTACGCTACAAAGCTCGACTTATGCTCCGGGGTTTCGAGCAAGTGCTTGGTTCAGACTGCAGGGAAGTATACGCGCCGGCTGTGAGCATGGAGGCAATCCGTGTTGTCATTGTGCTCGCATTCTACTTTGACTCGGAACTTCGCCAAATTGACTTTACTACGGTATTGCTAAACGGTGAGATGGATGTCAAAGTGTATATGAAACAGCCAGAGCTGTTCGGCGACGGAACTGGATGGGTGTGCCTGTTGACGAAGAGCTTATATGGCTTAAAGCAGACTCCTCTTATCTAAACCGCAACGCTGAAGAGATATCTAGTGAAGCTTGGCTTAAAACCAAGCATAATTGCAGATGGCAATTACATCAAGTGAGTTGATGACTCTCCTATCTTCTTTCAGTCTACGTTGACGATGTCGTTATTGCGACTAAACATGGGAGTATCACGTGGCTAATTCACATTTGAAGAGTGAATTTAAGCTAAAGGACTTGGGGGATCAACCTCTTGCTGGCTATGAATGTAAAAGTGAAGCCGACTCGAGTAATGCTGTCCCAAGCGTCGTACATTCAACACATTGTAGAGAAGTACTACTCGTGTGGTTCGTACTGAATAGACCCAAACGTAAAACCTGTGAGACCCAGCAAACCCTACGGACCTGACGTAAACAGGAGTGATCTATCAAATCGTAAAATCGTCGGTTCCCGACAATATTTGGTGCGTTGTACGCGACCCGATATCGCGAACGCGGTTCTTGTCTCGAGCAGGTTTCTTGACTGTTATACAGAGGAACATTTGGACTGGCTCAGCGCGTTCTTACGTATTCGAAGGGAACTAGTTCCTGTGAATTGGTGCAACCGAACTCTTTCTGCATGGTAATTTATCTATCGTTGGATATGCTGATGCTGATCTCGGCAATGATATGGACACTCGTTGATCTGTTGCTGGCCAAGCTGTAACACTTGGTGGATGTGTTGTAGCATACCAAAGTAAGCTACATCACAGTGCAGTTAAAGATACGTGCCGTGGTGAGCTCACAGCAGCTAGTTGCTGTGCAGATCGAATTCGATGGCTACAGAACGTTTAGTCGACCTACAAGTTCCTGTCGAGCTTCCAGCTCTCCTCTGGACGGACAATGCTGCAAACGTTTAGGTCATGACGCATTCCAGTGGACAGCACAAGTTCAAGTGTCTTGACCTGGCGATATACAAGGTTATTGACTATGTCGATGCTGGTTACATTGTGGTGAAACACATGCCGTCCAAGATCATGCCTGCTGATGCCCTAACCAAGCCATTAGGTACAGGCAAGTTTCACCAACATCGAAAGCAACTCGGTGTCGAATGCCTGTGTGCTCAAGTCGATGAAGAAACAGATGAAGAGCCAGAACAACAATCCGACCCAGATGACGCTCAAACAAGCTAAGGAAAACTTCAAGTTTCGGGGAAGTATAAGACCTGGACGACACAGTCTCAGAAACCAGAAGTATGTTTAGTATTGGTAGTCACTCGCCCGTTAGATACTTGGTTGACATTTTGTATTTCTAACGGAGTCCACAAAGTGTGCGAGCTCCAGCAATTCCCAATCTGCCAAGTGTGGGGCGAGTATTGTGTTGACGCTTACTTCTTCCGTCGTGCTCACTGACCAGACATCGTACACGACCTTTGCAAGTGAGCCAGTAGCAGACGTTCTCTGTTACATCAATACAGTGAAGCGGTTGAAGCTCAAAAATAAGGAGTGCAACAGGCCGCTCGGCAGCCGATCGAGTACGAAGAGCTCATTAAATTGCTGTAATTTTTGATAGCTTTACAGGCCAAAAGGACGTTCAAACATCGTGCTAGTAGCGTGATCACGCTGCAGTGACACATGGTCACGAGGATTGACGACATATTGCAGCTTCTGGTTGACAGCTTCACCCCCAATGTGCAGCTTCCGCGCACGTTATTGTGCCAACTGCGCCGATGCAAGAACAGTTTAGAGGAAAAAGGTGCCCGTTAGACATACCGGCCCAAACGCTCCCTCGGTATCGACGAATGCGACGTTTCCTGTCAATGTTTCATATTTAAGGATAAGCGATTGATGCGGTCACATGCATCGGTCATACCGGCTCCTCCTCCCCGAGAGCGAGGTAACTGCGATGTCATAGAGAGGGGAGAAGCTAATGGGCTCCTTTAGCGGAGCTCCCTTGGACAAAAACGTGATAGTAGCTGCTTCGGCTTTATAAAAAAAAGGCACTAACAATAGGAAGCATTTGCCAGAAGACGCAGAAAGATCCTTCTGAGAGATTCGATTATTACAGCCTCAATGGTGCGTCCGTACCGCCCTAGTGCTCCATGGGATCAAGCAACACGGTTCACTGAGCAGCGGGAGGAACCTTCAACCGATACTGATATGCAATCGCTAGGAGCAGCGCCCGAACGACAACTCGCTCGAAGGACATGTAGTCTGTGTCAGCATCCCGATTCGATTACCAGCGTAGTAGCACCACAAGTACTTCGACCCTTTGCCAATATAGAAACCTCGTTTCCACAATACGATCAATCCGGGTCTCGTCAAAGAGAAGCCTCGGGTCTTATGCTACACAATCTAAAGCCGAACCGCGATGGCCATTCCGTAGAGCGAAGTTTCAGATTCGACACGCTATCACATGCAGCAAACAGCCCAGCCTTTAAAAATATGCAGCGGGGAGCTCAGTGCTCACAATTACAGAAAGGGAGAATAACACTAGGTAATTTGCTCAAGTTGTCCATATCCAAGACAACGACATCAATTTGGACCCACCTCCAACCGAGTACTTCATCCCTGTGTCCCCTTTTTTTGCAATACGACTCTGACAAAGTAGCCGAGGCTATTAATATATTGTATTGTTATGAAATTAAAATGGTCGCTGATATTTCTTACAACACGTTTTTAGTCGTATAATTTGTCAACACAGCTGATATCACTTTTTTGTTCAAAGGAGCTCTGCAAAGGGAGCTTCTTAACTTCTCCCGATGTCACAGAGCAAGTTTTATTGGGGGAGTTTGAATCTGCGTGTATGTGTCTTTTTGAATCTACGATGAAATGACCACTAATCCTAGCGACTCTTTCTTATATGGAAGCCCACAGGACGGAGATCGAGTTGTGGGTCGATTTCTTCTGACAATTTTAAGCAGTGAGGCATTTTACAAACTTTTCACAAGCTCATGGAAGAAAATTCAGTTACGCACAGCTTGCGTAAGGGAGCTGCAACGTATATTACACGAATTGGCTTGCCTAATGACTACATTAATCGGCGTGGAAGATGGCACATGCAGAGAAGTGTTGCTGACGTTTATATCGAAAGCGCACAACTGCAGTTGCAGCTACCGTGTAGACGGGGCCACAGGGCCCATGCTTCTACGTTGTCAAACATGGCATGCAAGTAGTCACTGATGACCTGCTGGCAAACCAAATTAGCACGATGATTAATACGAAGCTGGGAAGAAGTATAGCTCGAGAGACTGGCATCGCACTTTTGTGGGACTCGCTGATTCGGATCGACACCATTGGCTACGATATAAGTCTTGCGGAGCTCAAGCGACGAGTTGTCGCTGCGTACGCTATCATCGATGGCAACGGGAATGTGATTCCTATAAAGCGCGAGTCTATAATAGTTACTGGTGTAGGTGCTTAGCTGCAACGGATTAAACGGCAAGACTCCACAACCGACGCCACGAATAGTATCCCAGTAGAGATTGCTCCATTAATTACAGTTTTTTAATTGCCAATTTTGTTTTGCTTCTTACGATTTGAACATTGTTGTTTTAATATGGAGCCCGTGTTATACTGGGCCGTAAGTTACGGTACCAAACAAAAGGTAGTCGTTTTCGGTTTTGGACAAGCATATGATATCCTCGCGCTGAAAGCTGATCCTTTTCTCGCTGAGATCCGGCATGTTAATTTGCGCGTTCGGGTCATTTACAGCGAGAGCGGAGCGGTCTGCGCTTTTCTCTCTTCGCACGTGAACTACTCAGTTATATCCTATTTCCCCCTGAGCTAGCATAAAAATCCCTATCCATACCTCTTGTTAGACCGGACACTTCGATCACTTTATCTCTATCAAAGTCCACTATCTTGTTTACTTAGCTGCGAGCTCGCGCATATTACGATCGCTAAAGGCGTTAATTCGCCGATCAGCCTAGAGCTGGTAGCTTTACACGTAATTCGACCAGAATGACCACATACATGTAGCAAACGGTATACGGAGGGGTTTAAATATAAATCGACCGTAATGGCAAATCACCCGAGAGTGAGTATTTCTGAAAGGAAAAGACAAAAGAGCTGGAGCTCACAATTCTAAATGTATTTGTCAACTCGGGTTGCCAGGTAAATATACAACTGAATAAATTTCCTCAAATGTCATTCTCGAACCGCATGTCCACACATCCTTGTGTACACCGCAGCGGATGACACCATCCCTTCGCTTCACTGGTCTTATCTTACTTTTCCGTAGCGCCGTACCTCTTGTCCCCCGTCCCTGGTACCATGCACACCGCAGTGACGACATGGACAGCTTTGGCTTCGCATGCATATTAGACGGCGTACCCTACAGGTGGAGACGCCCCTTCTCCACACTGCTCAACAATGCTCCAACAACGCCAGGCTTCAATTTGGGACTTAGAATCCGAAAAGGTCAAAGCTGGATCGGCCGCTCGTCCTCTTGCCGAACGGCTTCAAGTGGCAGGTCGTATGCCACTCCAGAGGGGAACCCCAAGATGGTTGCCACCGCTGCACTGGTAGCTTGGAAAGGAAATAGGTTATCTCGGCACCCTGAACCTTTTTATTTTCCCTTTTAGCTTAGTGCGTTAAAGGGTTAAAGTAAAAGGGCCGACCCTTTCACGAACAAATATTTTTTAAGGCTAAATAAAAGTTCACAAGCCGAGCCACAAGCGATGATGGCCAAGGTCCCGTACGCAGTGCGTCACGTGCTACTTTAACGCCTAGATTTGTACTTCTAAGTAAGAAGGTCCCTTTTGACCCCTCTCATATCAAACTACTACAATACATAAATTTAACTATCTAACAATTTATGGTTCGTAGCCCGTTTCCAAGTTAGGAACAGGCTTGCTTCAAGGTAAGAGCCTCGCATTCACCGTGAATGCTTTTTTATTGAATGATTCACCCGAAAAGAGCTAGAACATGATTACGGTGCGTTCGTATAACGAAGTCGTACATGATTATAATTTCGGATAAAATACAGCTTATTTTATTTTAGCTCTTAACACGGAAGAATTTATTGTTTTTTAATGAAAAGAAACTGCAAAAGGATTTCCGAAGCACCCACTAATGGGTTCACGTGCACTCATTGTAGACGCGGCTTTCCTATGCATTCTCTGTCTGCCGCCATCAGAATTGCAGCACTTTCGAGCAGCCATAGCGCAGCGTCGTCGCAATCGACGTTTAGCCCATGGTCACTTGACAAGTCTTGCCGCACCCTGACGTTTCTAGCGCCTGTCCGCTGTCGCAAGGGTGAGTCAAGCTGGTTCTGGGTGCACACAATGAGTGCGTACTCAGGACCATGCATGCGTAGTGAGCTATCAAGATGGGATTGCTAGCAGAAGCCAGGATTAATCATTCATTCAATCTACCAGCTCTCAGTTTGCATTCAAGGACTCATGTAATAAAGGCACTTTGAAAAATTTCAAATCAGCGACCTGGTTCACCCATCGGTCTGTCAACCATGACCGACTCCACAAAGAAAGACGACAAGGAGCGCTATCTCACGTACTCCATCACAGTCCGTCCGGCTAACAAGGAGAAGGACATAACCGAAGAAGTCGTAACCAAGATACCGTATTCCGTATGTGCTTACCGACGGAATCGTTTTACTGACAAAACTAATTAGCCAATCAGAGGTATTGTATGTTCGTACAGTCGCTGCTTATGTGCTTACCGACAACTCAGCACAGCCACAAAATTGTTATTAGCAAAATCGCAGCAGCAGCAACGACAGCCACGCATGCAAGCACCGTCACCGGGCTGCCCTCGCGTTAATGGCAGTGACCGCAAGACGCCAAAGTATTCCCGTACTTGCTACACCAACGCAACAAAGCTCGCGATTGCTACCTTTTACGGTAAACACGATGCTGGCACTACATTAGCTAAATATTTGCGTGGTCTAGATGGCCACGCCCGATAACAGAAGCGAAAGGTACTCTATCAGTGGTGGAAAGAACGAGAAAGGCTAGAAACGTTGTAGTCTAGCTCGTTTGAAATACCTGCGGTCGAAAGGGAGTGCGACAATTTTTCCTGTTGACGCTGACCATGAGATTGTGCATTGGATAAATGCTCTCCGGAAAGTTAGAGCCCCTGTGAGTGCCAAAATGCTTGAGTTACAAGCCAAACAGACTGCCACTGACTTTAATATTTTCCATTCATGGCATCATGGCACTGGAGAAAGGGGTTCATGAAGTAGTGACGGTGATGAAGAAAATGACGATACCTTCTAATGAGATATTTCAGCTTGCAATTATGTCTTCTATTCCTAATTTCTTATGAATGTCACTGCTGACTATCCTCCTGATGTGCAGTTACAAATCGTGCCGATGCATGTCAGCAAGCATATACGGAATACGGTAATGCTGAAGTTCATCGACGGTGGCCCGGAAACGTTTCTCGAATGGGTCTACCATTTCAAGCAGCTCGCAAATCTGAAGCACTGGAATGCAAAATCAAGTTTCTGAGCGCCACTATCATGCTAGAAGGAGACCTTTGTAAGGCGTTCGAGGACGCGGCGTTCAGCGACGACGACGTGCGCCTGGCCGAGGAGTTCATCCGCGCCCTATACAAGGCCTCCATTGTAGTTCTACCCGTGGACTATAGCGAGAAACGTAAAGAAAACATATTTGAGATTACTAAGCCCCGTAATTAGTCACTGGCCGAATACAGCAAGCGGTTTCGTGTACTAGTGCGCATGGACCACACACCGGCGCGACTCTCAGAGAACTCGCCCATGTGCAAAGATGCACTCTGCCGACGCTACAAGCGTGGCTTACCCTATGAGGGCCAAAACAAGTATGATGCAAGCGGACAAGTCTACGCTAATGTCGCTGCTCTTGTTCTGTTCTTCGAGCGAATCGAGCAGGGCGAACAACGCCTTTCAACGTAACGGCGGTCTTGAGAAAAGAAATGGCAATCACACCAAGGTCGTAACAGTGGACGTCGCCCTAATAACAATAATCATCGCCACGGCAACAGCAACAATTGTCAGAAACAACATCGAGGGGGCAACCGCGGTCGTGGTGCTAACAATCACAACGCTTCAGTCTTAACCAGTAATAAGTACTGCATTGTCACAGGACGACTAGTCACAACACGAAGGAGTACCGCGCTCTGCGGCAGGACCACCAACAAGATGAGCACCAGCAAGTGGAACAACGTCGTGACACTCGGGCTGCTCAACGAAAACAGCGTGGCCGTCAAACCCGCGTGGAGTAGCGCCAACAAGGAGCTGGAAGCTCAAGCGACGATGAATGCCTGTTTGTTGGTAAGCTAACATCCTCGACGGACGCTACACCACCGATGAGAGTCATGGTAAAACTGGAGCCCGGAAAGGAGCGCTTTCAAGCGCTTTTGGATAGTGGAGTGTCACGAAGTATTATCAGCTCCTTCTTCATGCGGCTGTTGTTACAGCAGGGTCCGTGGTCGAAAGTTCCACTGTTTCTTTCAAACTGGTAAAAGGTGATACGCCAACGGAAGGATCGATTTTGGTGCGTTTTCGCATCCCACAGTTGAAGCGTGATGCAATGATAGTGCACAAGCTCGAAGTATTGCATTCTCTACAAGATGATATGACCATCGGTCGCGACCTGATGACCGCGTTGGGCCTGGGAATTGATTTCAAGGAAGGTCGTGTACAGTGGGATAGCAACGAGTCAGTCGTGCGCACAACCAGCAGTCCTCTCGCAGAAAGAACAGCTCCGTTACCTAAACAAAGAAGTGAAGATGACGACGAGTTCGTTGCTGAAGAAGTAAGCGACGACAAACCAGCTGATCGGTTGCCTCAGCACCTGGACGCAGCCCTGCAGCATTGCTATCTCAAGTTGCTCGAAGAGTACTTCGATTTGTGCAGTGGACGGCTTGGCCGTATTCGACTTGATGACCACATTCTTCGTCTTCGCGCAGATTACGCACCGGCGCACGCGAGACCATACGGTGTCCCGGGGCAGCAATAAGAAGGCCCCAAGAGCGAGATCAAGCGCCCCCTCGAAATTGATGTGCTCGGGCAAATCTATGGCTCGGAGGCAGCGGCGTCAGCCTTCTTTTTGGTGATACCCAATGGATCGTTGCGCCTGTTAGTTGACTTCCGCCAACTAAAAAAGATTTTTTGCTGCTCGCCATTATACGTGAAATCGTGCTTCGGCTGGGTAAAGCCAAGTGCGTAAGCACTCTGGACGCCAAATGGGCTATTTTTGCTAGACGTTTGGCACCCCAGAGAAGACCAATAACGACCTTTTGCCTGCCATGGGGCAAATATCAGTTTAAACGCCTTCCTATGGGTATTTCAACCACCCCGGACAAGAGCCAGTCATGCTTGGAGCGTATTCGTGGAGATCTTACTTTCGAGATTATCTACTTGGATGATATTCTGGTCTTCTCGGAGAATGCAGTGGTTCATTTAGAGCACTTACGAATTGTATTCGAACACTTGAGGCGGTACGACGTGACTTTGAACGCATAGAAGTGCTACCCTCTCCAAGAACAAGTAAACTACCTGGGATTCACGCAAACGACCGTCGCTATTCAGCCCCAGGCAAAGGAAGTTGAAGCCATCCAGCAAATAGCTGAGCCCCTTAACAAGGAGGAGCTGCATCGCTTTCTCGGGATGATCTCGTATTATCGGGAAATTGTGCCCAATAAATTGGCACTGACAGCAAGACTCAACCGCCTGGCGTCGAAGCACATTCCGTTCGTGTGGACCCCAGAAGATGCTGAGACCTTCCGCAATATCAAGGCTGCACTTGCTCGCAGCGTGCGGTTGGCTCCCCCTTATTACTCTCGGCCCTTTCGCGTCTTCGCATGTGCTAGTGGTCGACAGACTGGCGGCATTTTTCAAGGCAAGCGTATCCTCGCCTTTTTTTCGCGGTCAATTACTGAGATGCAGCAGAAATACTTGACTATGGAATGGAAATACCACAACCTCGACTAGAAGCAGGAGGACTTGCAAGCTGCCCAGAGCACGCGTGGGGGTCCGGTGATGGCACCCGTCAGCCAGGGAGCAAACGTCATCTCAACGGGTTATTGGCCTCACGAGGAGAGCTCTGGAGCTGACCTTTCCCTGGAGATCCTCGTCTCACCTCGTGGCCTTATCGGTGGCCACACTTCTAAGGGCGTTTACGAACGTACCCTGGTCCAGAAGGAGCAGTTTTCGTCGACAACTTGGAGGCGGCCTGGTGCGTGCTTCTCGCGCCTCAGCAATCCCCTTAAAGTCCTTCACGACTTAGTGTAAGAAGCCCGAGAGCCGGTGTGGTCTCTCCCCTCTCTGGGGCTACCCCTGGGTTCTTTTCGGGAACTGTCCCAACTGGAACTCGTGTGAGGACATGCTCTGGGCCTGTGTGGAGTCTCTAAAGTAATCACCCTCGGAGTTACGGGAACCCCATGAAGATCGGCTGCTGTCCCGCATCCTGAACCAGCGTGATATTCGTGTCCGGTTCGCCCATTTGGTCAGCAAGCGCATACTGTCAACTAAAGCGCGCGACTTTTACCGCTCATAATGAGCGCGGGTACGGAGTGTCGTCAACGTCCGTTCCACATTCGGGCAAAAAAGCCCGGACTACCTATGAAGCTGCAGCCGCTTCTGTTCCCAGATTACATTACGACAGCCTTCGGGCGGTCAATTGGGAGTCGCTCATTTGGCTTCCAGGAGTTCTCGGAGTAGGCATAACCCCTCCACTTCACGAGGAGCTGTCGCTTACCGTGACGCCGTTGCTTCGAGAAATCCGCCCCACGAGGTAGTGAACTTCTCCGTTCCGGTCAAGCAGGGGCGGCGGTGTCCTCGTACGTGTACGGGTACTCGGCGTCTCCGGAACGCCACTATCGTTCGAGTGCTTGTCCGGCGGGTCCGACACAGGGCCCAGAGGTTGACCGCCTTCGTCAACGCGTTCTCGTGCTTAAGATTGCAGGACTGGCGGTGATGCTGCCACCCAGGCCGGGAATCAGGGCGAGCTCGCTCGTCTTGCGGGCCGCCTGGACTTGTTGGAGCATGAGGTATCGAGCCTGCATCTGCGGGTGGACCAGTGGGCCGCTTTGTCCGATCTTGACGAGGCCTTCCGCATGATCCGACGTATCGAAACTCTGCTGCCACGCCCGGAGCCTTATTCGGCGCACTCCTGGTCGTACGCGTATTGTGCTAACCCGTACTCGACGTACTCGGCGTATGGCTCTGGGGTCCGTTCGTACGGGGCCTTTCCAGCGTGCGGTCTCGACCGCAGCCTTGCCGTTCAGCCCGAGGCTTGGGTGCCGCCACCGGCTCCGACGCCTTCGTCGACATCTGTTGCCGGCCTTCGTTCGAGGAGATGGACGAAGGTGGTCTGCTAGTCAGCAACCTCCTCTGGATCATGGTACCGCTTCAGACGTCCAACGTAGAACGTCGGGTGCGTCGTCATTGCCTTACCCAGGTCGATAGTGTACGACACACCACGCCTGGCCAGGACCGCTAATGGACCATTGAAGCGGCGCTTCAGCTTGTTGCTTCCGACAGAGCTGACAGTAGTCTAGCGGTAGGTTCCTCGTGTCTTATAACACTAACATACCCACCTTCAGCACTTTTAGGTTTCCTCTCCCATGTTTGTCATATTACTCCTTCTGTCTGTCAGGGGCAACTGCCATTGCATCGCGGACCCTGATGATCACGCATAGCTTGGTATCCACAAGAATTCCACTTGTTTTCGCCGTGAAACCGGTCTCATATCTGAGACCTGGGAGATAAAAGCTTTCCGAGCCTCTCCTACTTGGAATAGAGGAGGCAATGTCTCCTAGATGAGTGAGAGACACTCAGGGGTGACGGAAGCCGTTCAAATAGATAGGCGTGAGCCCCGTGGACGCGTGCACCGCGTTGTTGAGCGCAAACCCAACAGCTGGAAGCAGCGTCGACCTCGTACGCGGGGCTTCCGCGCACACACTGTGCCGAGTGTCCTCGAGCACTCTATTGGCGCGCTCTGTCTGGCCATCCGATTGTGAATGGTCCGCAGAGGACATCTGTAGGCGAGTTCCCAGTACAGGAAACAGCATTTTCCAAAATGCAGCCATGAATCACGGGTCTAGGTCTGAGACAATTGTCTCCGGGAGACCGTGATAGCGGAACACGCCATCGACGAGCAGCCTCGCGGTCTGCTCACTTGTGGCGGTAATGGGTACTGGAGCGAGATGCACCATCTCGCTCAGCCGACACACGAGTACCAAAATCCCAGTGTTGCCGTGTCCATCGGCAGGAAGCCCAAAGCTGAAGTCAAGGTTCATCGACTTCCAACAGTCAGCTAGAGCGGGCAGGCGCTGTAGCGAAGCCGAGTCGTGCCCTGCGGGCTTAACCCGATGACATGTTTCGCATGTCTTCGTGTAACGTGCGACCCACTTGTACATGTGGGTCCACCAGAAGGCCTGAGAGACTGACGGGAAGGTCTTGTCGCGGCTATCGTGGCCGCTGGAGGGCGTGTCGGGCGCCTCCGCGAGGATGTCGAGCTTCAGATCATCGTCGCTGGGTTCTACCACCCGTGGAGGTTAATTGGGCTCACCCGGTAATAGAGGAAGCCATCCTTCAGCTCATGTCGGTGGAGTCGAGAACGCCGTCGCGCCGAAAACTAGTCGGACTTCGCGTTCGTTCCTGCCGCGAGGAACTTGACGATAGACATGACAGCCTCATGATCCCGATACGCCATGCGTATCCGATCAAATGGATCCTTTGTCACCCGTGTGCGGGGGGCCAACTCGTAGTCTGGACGCCGGGAGAGGGCATCCGCAAGCACGTTGAACTTGCCCGGGTTGTACTCAACGCGAAAGCTGTACTGCGCGAAGAAGGACAGCCACCTCGCCATTCGTTGGGAGAAGTGAGGCAAATTTGTCGCCATCCTCAATGATGCGTGGTCTGTGTAGATCGCAAAGGGCCGTGAGCCCAGAAGATGAACCCGAACCTTCACAAGGGCATACTTCATTGCCAGGCGTTCCTTTCGTGGACAGGGTAGCTCCGTTCGGCGAATTTTAGCCGCCTGGACTGGAACGAGATGACTCGAACATGTCCAGCCGTGTTGGCCTGCAGCAATGCATAACCGATGGATTAGTCGGAGGCATCGCTGACGACGCTAAACGGCTTTGTCTTGTCCAGCAGAGTTAGGACAGAAGCCTCTTGGAGACCGGCCTTGATGCTGTCAAAGGCATCCTGGCGCTCTTGATCCCAGCTCCAGTCGGCGTCCTTCTGAACGATGTCCGACGAGGGTTAAGCGAGGCTCGTGTACCCGGTGCTGTACATGTGAAGGTAGTTGGCCAATCCCAACCACTTTCGAAAATCCTTCTGGAATCGGGGCGTTGGCCATGCTGCAATGGCCTGGATCTTGTCTGGGTCAACCCAAACCCCCACGTTGCTGACGAAGCAACCGAGAACATTGATCTCTGGTGAGGCGAAGACGCACTTGTCGATGTTGCCGTAGAGCTTGTTCGCTCGCATCACGTCCAACACTTGACAGAGGTGCCCCAAATGCACCCCCAAAGCTGTCTTGCCTCCCTCGGCACGGCTAAGGACGAATATAGCGTCGAAGTACGTTTGTACGAGGGCTCAAAATGGCCTGAACAGCTGCGTCACCAGGCGGTTGAATGTCGCAGGGGCGTTAGCCAAGCCCTACGGCATAATGGGCCACTCCCAATGCATGCCGATTGGCGTTCTCACCGCGATGAGCGGGATGTCGCTTTCGTGCATCCGGATCGGGTAGTACCCGTCTACCAAATCCAGCGCACGGTATAGTACGCTTCCGGCCATGTTGCTCAACAACACATCCTTTCGTGGGATTGATGTCTGGGACGGCACCGTCGCGTTGTTCAGCTTGCTATAAGTGTGAACGAGACGCCGCTTTCCGCTCGGCATCCGAATGCAGAAAGTTGGCGTCGCGTGCGGGGACTTTGACTCTCGCACCATGCGTGCCTTAGCCTTCGCAGCAAAGAAGGCATCAATGATCTCGCACTATTCGAGTGGAAGGGGCAATTGTCTTGTGACACAGTACTTTGTGCCACGCACGAGATCGATCGCTTGCCGTACGCCTCGATCCGGTGGGAGTTGGGCGGTGGGTGCTTGTTCACCACGTCCGCATACTCCTTCACCAAAGGATACACCGGATCCTTGGGGTTCTTTAGAACCTTAGAACCCAAGCGTGTTTGACGCTGTTTGGTAAGCTCTTCTAGGGCGTCCTTGCCCAAGAAAGAGGAGGAGCTCAAGTTTTCAAGAGTGCCCTCAGATCTTATGAGCACCATCTCGGCAACTTCCCTAACCTTGGGGTTGGCCACAAAAGCCTCGGCCGTCATGTCCTCGTGGTTCAGTATCTCTGCAACCTCTGGCAACGGTGCCAAGTGGATGCTAGATGCCTTGATGGGTAAACCGGTCTCGGAATAAAAGATGTGATAACACACTTTCACCGGCCGTGTGGGAGGAGCCCGGGCCCTCGACACCGAGTCACTTGAAGCGACGTCGACGGCGACCGTGACGTGGAACTTCGCCCACTACGTCTGGGGATGTCGTGGTTCCGACATCCGAGGTGCTATGCTACCCACTGAGGAAGCGCACCCCGCGTCTTCCTCCTTAGTTATGGTCTGGGCGACCTCGTGTGGTTCTGTGTTCCCGATTCAGGAAGCGTATCCGACGTTGTCCTCTTCAGTAAAGGCGTGGGCGACCGTGTGTGGAACTCTGTTACCCTCCTTGTACACGCTATTACCAGCGTTCGTGACAGCTGCAGCTGTCTGCGGAACTATGTTTCCCGCTTGTGTACCTAAGCTACCCACTTGGCCGGCGCCTCCTAGCGCCGCCACCACCGAAGCGTCCTCGGGGTCCTCATATACGTCGACGGCTACCAAGCATCTGCTGGATGCTTCGGTACCCTGGCAAACCTTGCAGGCGCCCCGGTCCTGACAGAGGTGGGAACATGACTCACCAATGCTCTGTCAGGATTTGCAGGGCGGCTGGCACCGATTGCCTTGCCTCGCCGGGTAATATAGGCCTCGTGATTCTCGAGCCAGGGCATGCCCACGATCAAATCGTAGGGATCCATGTCGAGACTGTAAACTGTTCTAGGCTGTTAACAACTTGACAGCCAGATCCACTTGGACGTTGGGGACAGTGACGACCGTCCAGTCGGCCAATCTCACTTACAACGCCCCGTTGCCTTTGCTTTCTCTCAAAACATCAGACAACTTGTTGCTATTACGAGCAACCGTCTAGCGGCGTGAAAAATTCTTCGACACCCCAGAATCGATCTAGATTTTAAAGGGGCGACCGAATCCCCGTACACATCCGTGTAATACGAGTAGCCCGACGCTGCTCTTCGCCGATTCGAGAGTACGAAGATCCTCAGGGGCTAGGTACCCGTGGCGCGCGTCACCCGCAACCCCTCACGAAGACTTAGTCCTTCCCCAGTAGGATCGCCCCGCCCCTACTGGTATCCAGCGTCCCCCTGTCCCCGGGATCCTGGCTTCTGCCAGTGTCCCTTGAGGACGGGCTTGGGAAAAGTCCGCCTGCAGTGTCTTTCCGCGGGACGTTTGCGCTTGAAGTGCCCCGGCTTCCCCCAACCGAAGCAACGAATGTAGCGCTGCTCGGCGGACCCGAATTCAATGGGAGCCGGTCCGGTGGGGTTTGCTAAACCGCGATTCGACACAGAATGTCCTGGACATGTTGAGGCCGGCGTGCGCGCCTGCCGAGGGCTGTATACTTCCTGAAGAGCCACTTAAATCGCCTCTTCAAGGGTGCTTGACTGCACCCGGAACCGCCGGTCCCACTCGAATGCCGTCCATGAACACAGTCACCTTGATGCGTACGCTAAGTGGGCCGCCCACTAGGGACCGCGTGAGCTCCCGTATCTCTTGGACGACCTCGTGCAGCTCGCGCCTTC
The DNA here is from genome assembly GCF_000142945.1 of Phytophthora infestans T30-4. Classification (NCBI taxonomy): domain Eukaryota; phylum Oomycota; class Peronosporomycetes; order Peronosporales; family Peronosporaceae; genus Phytophthora; species Phytophthora infestans. The sequence continues at coordinate 120,736 of NW_003303725.1, read as the reverse complement.
CTTGCTGGCATGAGAGGAAGTGCGAACGCTGTCGGTGCTCGTAGTCCGTCCGGAAGAACGCGGCTCGCAGCTGTTCGCACAGCTGAGCCCAGGATGTGAAACATCCAGGTGATGTCGCCTCCCGCGTGTACACCCAACTCTTAGCACGACCGCTAAGGTTGGAGAGCTCAAAAGCAACGCGGCGTTTCTCGGTCGAGATCAGAGCCGCGTTTATCGCGAGCTCTACTTCTCGGACCCAGAAGTGAAGGCTCTCATCTTCCTTCCCTATGTACGGCTTCACCTTCAGCCATATTGGATTCGGGTGTGAAGGGCTTGTTCCCGCCGCCGGAGCCTGAAGGTTTTCCCGCACATGTGCGATGAGCCCTTGCTCGTAAGAGGCAAACGCATTGACACGCTCGAGCTGCTCGGCCGGTGTTGACGCCACCAGGTTCTGCAGGGTGTCCATCCCGAACATGTCAGCCATCTTCCGAACCGACTCGAACTGTGAGTCGTTCAGATCGGATAAGTCGTTCCTATCCATGGCACGAACTTCAGAGAGGTTCAGGCAGTCTACCCACGTTGGCGTGGATTTACTACAAGTTCTACCAAGTGTGACGGGCTCACACAGCACCTTGCGCTAGAGGAAGTTGGCTTCCGAGAATATACACACGCTCAGTGAGCGACAGTTCACAAGTCCCTTTTTGCCTAAGGGAGCGGAGTGACCAATTTAAGGTAAATTGTAAACTGAATATATGTATAGGTAGGCTAAGCTTGCGTTAAATAAACAAAATATGAGTCACCTATAGAAAAGCAATGTCATCAGCCAATGGTTGGCTCCGGACGACCCTGGTACCATGTACCAGATATCCCGAAGTGTGACATGTCACACTTCATGTAACTAGGGTTACACTGGGGGGGCTACGTTCCCCGTTACAGTTGCAGTCTCACGCTCGGAACGGAACGTGGCCTCTCGTCTCATGTGGAACGCCTGGACGCCCGATTGGATGTTGCTGGGTGTTCGCCAAGAAGCGTGACGGGAACGGCCAAGTCATTAGTTCAAGGCACGCCTGGTAGCGGAGGAATTCAAGAAGAAGTTTGGAATAGACTTCTTTTAGACATAATCTTTTGTTGCAAACTGAATCCGATTCGTGTGGTGCTAGCGGTATATGTAACATACGGCTTCATAAGAGCAGCCTGAACAGTATCATAGTGAACGTGGTCTACAGGGACGTCCCGCTCGGGTTGGAGAACGCTGAAGGTATGAAGTGCAAACTGGATAAGGCAATCTACGGTTTGAAATAGCTTGCGAGCGTGTGGAATAAGACATTTCATCGCGTGTTCATTCGGAGCGGCTACAAGTGCCGTGGTGCCGACCAATGTGTCTACGTGAAGCGTTTCAGGAAGGGCTTCGTGTACCTGTGCTTGTACGTGGACAACATGATTATTGCGGCGAAGACACGAGAGAAGATCCGTTAAGTCAAGGACGCACTGAAGAATGCCTTCCGGATGAAGGAACTTGACGAGGCCAAATTCATCCTGGGTATGGAAATCAACCACGACACGTCACCTGGAACGCTTATGAGCAAGCAAACTTGGTATATCAACGACGTTGTAGAACGCTTCAATCAGCAGAGCCCTAAGGATGCGGAGAGCCTGTGCGCATCAAGCTTGACGTTCTCGAAGGATATGGCACCTATGACGGAAGTGGAACTCCTCGAGATGTAGTCAAAGCCTTGCCGTTCCTTGGTCAGACGTCTAATGTACATCACGACATGCACTCGGCCGGATATTACGTACGGGGTGACACAGCTGCCCGGTATTCTCCAGGGCCCAGGGCGACAGCACTGGAAGGCAGTAGCTCGAGTTCTTCGCTACCTGAAGACAACGCGTGAGCACGGTATTGTTTACCAAGGCCGTTCCGTGAATGCCTTGGCTCAAGCGTACACCGACGCGGACTGGGGCTCCAACATCGACGACAGACCTTCCGTTCACGGTGTCAGGGTTATGAACGGGAACGCACTGGTGGTGTGCAAATCGAAGTACCAGAGGACGGTTGCACTCAGCTCGGCGGGAGCAGAGTACATGGCTATGAACCTGTGCACCCAAGAGGTGCTGTGGACACGTACGATGCTTAAGGACATGGGTGGGAGAAACGCAGATATACGAGGACAACCAAAGTTCAATTGCACTAAGAAGGCGCGTCGGATACCACGCAAGGACCTCATCCGGTACCACTTCACTCCTGAGAGCGTTGAACGCGGAACGGCCAAGGTGGACTATGTCGACATGAAGTTCCAACTGGCCGACATGCAGACGAAGGCACTTATGACGAAGGTCCTGGCATGCCAGTGCGATGCGATCGGTATTAAGGACCAGGCTACCGTGCAGTAGCGGTGCGTGAAAAAGTTGCAGTTGCACCGGCTCTACACGGTTTAGCGTACCCGTTGGAACGGATATCGTACCGTTCCACGATTGGCTGGAACTGCTTCTAAAAAGCCATTGGGTAATCTCATGCTGGAACGCTATGATTGGATGAAGGCACATGGCATTCCTGTCCACGCCACACTAACGAGAAGACAACAAGAGGAACAAAAGATAGATAGTGTTTAGATAGACATGTTGGACAGTTTTGGTAAGCACAAATTTACTCACTTCGGCATTTGCCTCTTACTCAACAAGCCCCAAACAAATATTACCAGAACGCGATTAGTGAAGTTCAGTCGTCGCAAATCACCGTGGAACGGGACGCTTGCGCTGATCAACGGTAGCGAGCTATAGACGTTCGGGGCAATAAATAGTAATCCCGGTCGACACAAGTAGCAATATTAATAATATAAAGTCAAATGTATTAAGTCAACTCGTGGTTTCCAGGCAAAGTTTACGACTGACCAAACGCACCTCACCAACAATGTCGAGCTCTGTTTAGTCGAACAGCACGTCACCACGTCCTTGGGTACGCTATTGCCGGTAAAGTACCTCCCTTCGCTTCGCTGTCCGTCGCATATGTTGCAGTATTGCCGTAGTCAGTGTCGTCCAACCCATGGACCTTGTCCATCGCTGTAACGACAGGCAGTACCTCGGCCAAAGCCGCATCTTAGACGATGTATTCAACTAGTAGTGTTGCTCCCTCTCCACACTTCACGTACATGCGACAGGGTCAGGCCCCCAATTCGGACAACGGAAATCGACAATGTCAGAGCTGATTCGGGCGATCCGACGACCGCTCATCCTCTTGACGTGCGACTTCTAGCTGATCGCAGGTCACTCCAGAGGGGGAACGGGAACCGTTCCCAAGATGGTTGCCACCGTTCTCACTCGGGACATCCTCCCTGACAGAATCTCGACGCCCTCGCCGAGCTCGCCTAGAAAAGTATTCCTTATCCGAATCCCTCATATTAGCACGCAAAGCCCGTCAATCAGCTTGTATCCCAGTCTGCGTGCGGACTTGCTGTCGAGGCGTCTCCACAGAACCTCCATCCGCTCCCCAGAATGCTCCGCTAAGACGGTTCAGCTTGCTCTCGTTCCTCCATGTCACGGCTCCAACAGTCGTAGCAGACCTGGGCCACAGCAAGCGGCGAACGTCCTTCCGACGTATACTCATACCGTCGAGTAGTATAGCCTCACAGTTAGCGAGGACCCACCTAACTCCACGACGCCCCCATTACTCGCAAACGTGTAATCCATCGTCACCGTTAAGATCACTACCCCAGGCCACCCTAGACAAACACCTTCGACGATTTCGTACAGGAACAGCACACCGTAGAAAGTAGCGTAGACGATCAGCGTCACCACGGTCCACCAGACAGCTACAACAAACCACGTATGAGCCCACGTTCTTTGGAGCCCAGCACCTGAACCGTACCAATACTTCACTGTCGTCTTCCACGTCAACGTCACCGCCTCAGGTAAGAACACGCACCAGTACGCATGCAAGGCGTCGAACCATTTGTACAGTAGACGCCCTTGACCGTCAAAGTGTTCTTTCCTCGCAGCGAGCACCACCATAGGAGAAGCCAGTACGGCTTCATACGCCTTCCACCATTTCGTCCTCCAGACCTGGTCTTGTACGGCAGGACTGCGCACAAAAAGCTGCAATAGCGCGTTATACAAAGTTTTAACATCTTAGCCCACTTGTATATGAGGTAACCGCCCAAAGAGAAAAGTCGCAGGACCATACCTCTGAGAGGTTCGGTGACGGTCCAAGCCAAGATACCCCCCCCCCCCCCCAGCGAACAACACCCACGCATGCCTGAGGTCCAGTCCCACTCCGAAACTACATGTCGACACGACAGCGTCTTGACTCCACGCCACACCACCTCTCACCTAATCCATCGCCCAATCTCGACAATCGAAGAATGAGTCCATCACCTCCAAGGACCAACCGTTCTCCATCGCCACTAACGGTCAGTCCAATTCACTTGGCTCCGCACCAGCCAAGGGACCGTCCCTTGGTCAAGTCACCTCATCTCACCATCAAAACTGTGGCTTCACGTCGTTAACCACCATGTCTGTCATTATTACTGCAGCTCCCTGTCGCATCGCAGGAGGCAGACATCTTAAAGGTAATTCCGCAAGTTGCACTCAAGCCCCCCACGTAGCCATGACCAAGTCATCGAAGAAGTCCGGGACGACCCCAACGGTCGAAGACCAACACCGCTCTCGCCTCGACGACGAAGACAGGACGGCTGACGACGCCATCCCTCTGCACTTCATGAATGAGTTGTGGCGCCGCCTCCGAGCCGTTCTGGCTACCAACAGCCACTCCGTCGGGCTCGACGCCCTTGACCGACAGGTCCTCCGGCCCTTCGCTAACGACACTTTTCAGGCTCCGTTGGTGAGTGCTGTCGTATTTTTGCCTTCCCCAGAAAGCATATCCGACGGCCAGGTCCGAGCGCACGCCGTCTTCCAAGCACCGGTCACCCAAACTCGTTCCTGCTCGCGTACACCTCTCAAGCCACCCCAGCTAAGAAACAGCGTACGTCCAAGCAGGCAAAAGCCAAGCTTCGCTTCTCGTTCGATCTACCGGCCGGCGTAGACACCACCATGAGCGCGGCCTGGAGCGCCTCGTGAAGAGCTTGGAGGGACAGGGTAAGACGCCGTCTCTTATGGCCTTCCCGTGGAAGGGCTACCGCGTCTGGTACGACCCCAAGCACCACCCCGAGCTCCACCGGAAGCACTCGCACTTCTGGATGCGTTTTTGGCTTTAGCTCCTACTTCGCGCGCTGTATCCGCCGCCTGACAACGCTGCCGCTCACCGCAAGTTGAAGGCAAGCGCGCTTTAAGCTCGTCTGAAATTGTTGAGCGCCTTCTTCGAAGGGATGGGCTACTACGGGATGCTGACGGCGTTTAAAGAGACCCTCCGACAATCTTAAGTGGTTCGGAGACAGGCCTGCCAAGCACACTAGTGGAGCTAGCGACGACTCCAAATCTCCAGCCCAAGAAGACCTCGGGGTCCTGTTCAAGCGTCACCGCCGTCGGTACGGTCAAATTATCGCCAGCACCCTCGATTCCTTCGAGGTGGACAGCAGCGGCTACCGTTCCATCCCTGAACTTCTCGAGACGAGTCAAGCGATAGACCCTACGCGCCTCAAGAACCTGCGACGTTCGGACAAGGCCCTGGCTCGCGTCGCTCTGAACGTTTCTGGCAGGAAACCTCCGAAAGAGAGCTGGGTCGGCAACCGCAACCGTGGCCCGTGGAAGAAGCTTCTCTCTGACCGATCTCTCCGTGTGACTCAAGCCGAAGTCGCCACGCTGACGGCAGGCAAACCCGTGATAGTGCACAATGCTCGACCGTTCCAGACGTCCGAACAAGAGGATGACGATTCTGACTTCGAAGAAAACGGAGAGTTGACAGCCCTGCAACCCTCCCCGCCTGTCAAGTATCAGCCTTCACGTTCTCCCACTAAGCATCTAGCGTACTACCTGGGACTCTCATCCGACGAAGAAGCCCAGGAGCAAGAAGAGGGCCACCCAGGCAACGAGCACGACGACGAAGAAATCAATTAAAAAGGCCCAATAAGACACCAACGAAGACGCCGACGACCAAGATGACGAGGAAGACGACGAAGAGGCCGCAGGAAACCCCTCTTCTACCGATAACGGAGTGGCGTCCGACGCAGGTGACAAGCCAAGCAAGACCTCAAAGCTGTCGTCGGCTTCTCCCGACTCTCTAACTCCCAAGTGACGAGGTTACCATTGCTGAGAGGAAAGATTTAATGTTTCTCTATTTCGTTCTCGTAAGTCTGATCGTTCCGTCCATATCCCCAAATAATAAAATACTCACCAACACGCACCACCACCCTACTTCCGAGTGTCCGTCCTAATCTCCACAGAGTAGCCGTTCTTTGCTGACTCGAAAACTTCACCACTTCACTTATACGATAAGTAACACGTTCTTGTCGACTTCCGCATTAGTGTCGGCCAACCGAGTATTTGTTCGCAGCTCAGGCAACCCATTTTTCTTTCTTTCGTCGTCTTCATAAGACATCACTAACCGGGCATAAGCCAGCATCAAAACCGTTTTGTAGCCGGAAGGTCTCGGAATTCGCAGCTAGAGCCAAGGTTTCGACGGCACGGCTCACAATCCGTTTTGCCACCACTTCCAGTAAAGGCGTTTCGACTCCTGTTAATATCATGTCTTCTCGACCAACCGTTAACCGTTCCACAAAACGTGTAGGCGGGAGGTCGGATTCATCCAGGGGTCCATTACTACTTCCTACTTCGGTCTCCTCAGCGCCAGGCGGTACTTCATCCAGGAACGGTCGAGTCTATTTACCTCGATACGTTTTGAGTCTGTTCACATTCACGGTTACCAGCTTGTCGAAATGAGTGGAAATTACAACCTTGCTAGGGTTCTCCCCGACTTTGCTAGAGACTCAGTAAGGACCATGCCACGAGAAAGCGAGTTTCTTCGTCCTCGTTTCACCTCTCCTAGCCCTGAAAATCTGGTACACCCAAGCGGGATCTCCGGCTTCGCTCGTCGTCTCCACTTGATCCTCCGGCCGCCTAGCGTGCCTGTTTTGAGCCTTCAAAAGCTGACGTTTCACTAAGTGGCGAGAGTCACGCATCGAACGGTACAGTTCCCTTAGATACTGGGCCACTTCGTTACTCTTCCATTTCGTTCCGAGGCTCAGAAAAGCTACGTCGAGTGGTAACGCGGGGTCCCGTCCTTACAAAGGGAAGAATGGGGAGTCTCTTAGCGCTTTCTGGTAGGCGGTACGGTAGGCAAACAACACTCGTGGCAGGTAGACATCCCAATCGTTCTGAGCTTCACTCACGTGCATCCTCAGCACCCCTATGCGAGGACAGCTGAGCCGTCCCACAAGCCCTTGGGTTTGTGGATGATACGCTGCACCGTACCGTTTATTGATACCGAGCGTCTGGTAAAAGCACTGTGCCACGTCCGACGTGAAGGTCGAGCCGCTGTCACTCAACAGCCGGGACGGAAGCCCGTGTCGAGCGACGACGCCATTCACCATCACATCTACAAAAGTCACAGAGTCTAGCCGTTTCACCGCGAACGCCTCGGCCCACCTTATAAAGTAGTCTACGAAAACCTGAATATAACGGTTTCCACCTTCTGTCACAGGTAATGGTCCGATATCATCCACGACTAGCAAGTCGAACGTCCCCTCAGTCCAACCACTGGCATCCTTTGCATTACTCCTCCGCTCCACGGTCGAGAACCTTTCCCACTGCCACCCTTATTGCATTCTCACAAACACTCGGTCACATCCTTACGCCAGCCAGGTCAGTATGCCTGCCGTCTAACCTTTTCCGTCGTTTTAGTCAATCCTAAATGAGACATGATATCCACGTTACAGAGTGAAGGATCATCGTCACATAAGAAGGAGGTACCACTAGCACCGCAATAGTACGAACCGACTCGCGCTGGTAAGTTGACAAACCGACGCAACAGACCGTCCTACATCACATACCAAAACTCCATCCGCACTACGCGAGCTCGAAGGAAATGATCTAACGGAAGAGCACCATCCAACAGGAACGTTACTAGCGCTTTCATCCGAGACACATACTTCTGTTCGTTCTTAAACTGCTCGACGTCTTTCCGTAGGAGACTCGGGAACCACTTCGGCGGTCCCGCTCTCCTTGTCTTTCGAATCCGTTCCCGTCACTGGATTCTCCGGTTCCGTCCCTAACTCAGGCTCCGCGGGACTTTCGACCGGATCCCCGACTGAGCCTAGGCCATCTAAGCTCTCTTTCGCTGGGTTTAGAAGGTCGGTCATGCGTAATACGTTCAATTGCTTCGGCTCCAGGCGCGACAGACCGGCTACAAGCCCCATCACCGTCCCAGTCTTGGGATGTACGTTAAACGGTAGATTGGACAATTCCGTGGCCCACCGTGCCAATTTCGCGTTCGTAGTACGGTTTCCAGGTCTAAAGATTAGCAGGTTAGAGCCGAATGATCAGTGTACAAGTCGAACTCTCTCTTGTCCAAGTAACATCGACAATTTCTTGTCGATCATACAACTCCCCAGCACTCGGTCACCGAGATTCCATCTTGCTTGTTGATCCAGTTCTTCTGAGACCCTGTCAACAATTTACTAGCGTACGCCACTACACGGTCTCGACCGTCTACTTCCTGCATCATGACGGCTCGAACGGCGTATCGCGACGATTCGACGTAAAGAATGAAACGTCTCTTGTAATCCGGGTAGACTAAAAGCGGAGGCTTCATCAACCCTCGCTTGAGCTGGCGAAATACCACCTATTCCACGCAAATGGAGCATCTTTAACCTTTAACTCTTCCAGGGACGCCGAAATTGAGGCGGTTTCCTGTAACGACGGAAATAGCAAATTGTCACTAATGCCGTGCAGCAAAACTGTCGCGAGGAAGAGACGCAGAGAGAAGAAGAGAAATTTGGATTGAACAAGAATTGGTAATTGAGTCTATCGACGATGGTCGAGAGAGAAGTGTTTAGTGATGAAGAAGAAGAGAGAGTCTTCGACCGTTGTCTTGAAGGTGGCGTGGAGGAGCAGCTTGTGTCGGTTCCGGCTGCTGTGGAACGGTTGGAGCGGGGTGCGAGAGTGAGAGTCTCGCAGGATCCACGTAGTGAAGTGGAGCAGACGCCTGGTAGAAGTGACGGAGGTGTGAAGTTGCGAGGAGTGGCGACTATTAGTATGAGCTCGGAGACGGACGTGCTGTGTGAGCCGTACTCCGACCAGTTCAATGAAACTAAGGAAGATGAGAGAGGCCGGACTAATGCCGACGTCGATATCAAGACGGAGGTCAAGGAAAGTCTCAGATGAAGAGAGAGGTCGTGGCAGGTGTCGCTGCGCGCAGCGAGGGCCCCTACACGACGGATGGATATGACGGCGAGTACTACGACGCTCAAGAGGCGTACGATTCGGGGTACGACGCTAAGTATGAGCAGGAAGAGGTAGTGAAGAGTGAGCGAAACCAAGTGGGTTCATTTCCCGGTTCTCTGGACCGGACGTTCGACGGTCTGATCGTCCCTCGTTCAGGGTAGAGTTGGAATGCTCAGCGTGAAGAAAGTGGCGTCGGAGGTCTCCGTGGTGGCTACGGTCCGGAAATGGCTGACGAGACCCCGGTGCCTACGAGGTCGGTGAGTCGCCCTCGCCCTAGCGGTGTTAGTTTTGCGACTTCTTCGTCTAGTATAATGCCGAGTACCCACTAGGCCACCGGTTCAGAGAGTGAGTACGATGCCTGCAAGCAGGGCTACTACTGTGACGAAAAATGGTGGGCCAGCGCCCAGTCGAACGGTTCCCGCTCACTCTGTGACTCGACACTCGACAGAGTGTGATGTCTCCGTTCCCAGCCCTGAGGACGGCCGATCCGTTTCAGCTGTTGCAGTCGGTTTCGAACGCCATGATGGTGGTGCCGGTGTTCTACTTGAACACGGCTACGGCTGAGAAGGCACGTGATTTCTGGGGGCTCTTTGAGGCTCACACGGAGGGCCTTCCCGACCGGCCCAGGTTGTTGGTGTTTCGACAGAGGCTGAAAGGTCGAGAAGCTGAGCGATGGTGGGGCAACTCGAGCATTCGAACGTTCTCCACACTGAAGGTTCGGTTCCATAACCAGTTCCTAAGACGTACGGCCGACGAACTGTGGGAACGGCTCGAGATTACAAGACGTGAGAAAGGTGAGTCTGGGGAGGAATAGGTCGACTGAGTGTCCGAGCTGTGTGAGTCGTTTTGCTACCCGAATCCTCAGATGCGTTGCCAGTTGTTTCGCCGTTGTCTGAGGAACAAACGCATGCTGGCGACCCTGGATGCAAGCCCTGCCTCGGACATTCCTGAAGCGTGTGAGTGGCTGATGTTCAAGGATATGCACCGTCCTCTTGAGGAAGCGACGAATTCTCGGACGAAGCTTTATCTAAGAAGGACCGGGACACGCCTATGTCGGCCTCCGTGGATGCGTTGGCACAACATATGAAGAGTTTTATGCAGCAGCAGCAATAGTGGCAGCAACAATTGGCGCAGAATTAATGGAGCGCACCTCAGTCCCCTCGTGACCGTAGTCGTGTGCTGTCTGCTGTCCCGACAACCGTTCCTGCCACTAACGGACAACCCTAGCCGGAAGGCCTTCGAACGCGCGGCATTCGGATGTGTGATTCAGTCGAACCCAGGATGGGGCTCCTGTTTGTGGCCGTTGAAACTTCCATGGCCATGGTCGTGTCAAAGGCAAACAAGCGACCACGACGTGCAAAAATTGCGGTGATTTGGGCCATGTCCAGGTCAAGTGCAAAGCTCGTAGAACCTACAGTGGTAATCAAGGCGGGGGGGGGAAGGGTACGGTCCTCGACCGTCCCGGGATGTTAATTCTGCAGCGATTCTCGTCATAACATAGCCGGATGTTCTCTGATCGGAACTCTGCGCTCGATGGTGCCGCCGGATGCCAGCTCTGGGCAGATGCCGAGTCAACCTGCTTCTCGTCGATGAGGGGGCGACAGGAGAGACAAGGGGGAGCCATTCCTTCCTCTAATCTAGGTGATGGCTCAAGAGACGGTGGTGGGGCCGAGCAAGAAGGAGAACGCCTGCTGCCGTCGAGGTAGACGAGGTTGAGGAAGCCGGAGAGGGATGGGGCGACGATGTGACGGCTGTGCATGCTGTGGTAGATCGTGGAATACCTACAGACAGTGATACGGTCGAGACCGCTGCAGACGCTGAGAGATTCGTCGTAAAGCGGAAGATTACGAAGGTTTGTGGGACTACTGAAATGTTCGTTGCGGAAACGATGGCAGAGCAGGTGTTTGAGCCTGTGGAGCAGACGAGGATGTCACTGCAGAGAACGATAGTACGGATTGTGCGGTCGCGGTGACTAAAGAAAAACTCCGTGTGGACGGAGAAGGGTCTCACTTAAGCGTTGTCTACTACATTCGCCGTGAGGACTGAGCCGACGAGCCAGAACCAAGGAGTCTCGTTCCCTCGACTGCGTCATAAACCCCGTTTGGATGCGGAACCTCCTCTTAAGTCTGCGCTGAAGCAACTGTGGGCTCCGGCTGCTGGCTGGAGGCCATCAGAAGACGCGGAAATTGGAGTGGGGGAGACTGTGTTCGCTGCTTGGACGCTGAAGGATGACCCCGAGAAAACGGTCGTCAAGGGGTAGTGTAAGAAGTAGTCGAAGAGGCGGTCGAGGGAGAAGCTGCGTCCGTCCCTGACCTTGATGAGGTCGTCTGTGACTTGAATAAGGCCGACGGAACTCCGGAGGCTACGTACTCTCGTCTCTTTTCGGACCTGGAAATAGAAGCGATGGAAATAGGTGGCCCCGGTGAAGAAGAAACAGTTAAAGTAGACGTAGCTACAGAGAAGGAAGAGTACGACAAGGAGCTGGAAGAGCGGTTAGGCTGGAACTCAAGCTTTAGATGAAGGTGAACCAGAAGCTACTAAAGATCCGTCATTGGAGGACATAGCGAAGTACTTGGGAGTACCTGAGGAAGTACAAGAGTGAGTGAGTGAGCCCAGTGCGAGTAGGTTGAACTGACCTGAGTACTGACTGAAGTGGTTCTACGAGACGCTTGAATGTTCGGCTGAAGCTAAAAGTGCTAGCCGCGACTTCCGTTCATCATCGGAAGGTTCCGGTCAGAGCTGAACGGCTTCTACGATATGTTTGTGGAGTCATCGACGAAGCCTGGTCGAACGGAGATGCTGTACTTTGAGCTCGACACGAGTAATGGTCCCCCGATCAAGCAGCAGCCGTACCGTGTGTCATTAGCTGAGGGAGAAGTGATGGAGGCTGAAATTCTGCAGTACTTGGAGAACAAACTCATTCGTCCTTTGAACAGGCCGTGGGCTAGTCCGGTTCTGATGATAAGCAAGCCGGACGGATGAATCAGGTTTTGTATCGACTACCGAAGGCTGAACGCGGTGACCGTGAAAGATTGTTATCTCATGCCTTTGTTCGATGATATCCTCGACGTACTAGGGAATGCAAAATTGTTTTCGAATATGGACATTGCGTCTAGCCACTGGAATGCTCCCATGGACAAGGCTAGTATACATAAACCGGTTTTTACGTTCAAGTATGGTCTGTACGAGTGGATATTGATGCGTTTTGGTCTTTGTAACGCTGTACCCGTGTTTGATCGGTTGATGGAGACAGTCTTAGTGGACTTAAAGTGGTATTTGCTTAGGCTACCTGGATGACTGTGTAATCTTCAGCAAGGACTTTCCGACTCATTTAGTGCGTGTGAGGCAAGTGCTCACGAGGTTCCGTCAAGCCGGTCTCAAGTTGAAGATCAAAAAGTATCACTGGGGTCGTAGCCAAGTCGCTTTCCTGGGGAACATAGTGACTCCTACGGGGATCCTACCTCATCCAGGACGACTTGTGTCGATTATTCTGACAGGGACTAAAGTCTGTTCCCATACGTGTTTCTTCGTGCAACCTTCCATAGTAAAATAAGCAAACTTAAGCGCGATGACGACGACACATGTATCCTTAACGTAATACTTTACGAGCTATACCTGTGTCTGATAATAAAATTTATTAGCCCCCCCCCGCACTTACGGTATTTTCGAGTACCGGTAATGAATAATATACGCCATGATAAAGCTGTTTACAACATGTAAGAAAAGGGCGTATTAGATTTTAGTAAAGCCTACAATAAGTACGACCAACGTCTGTGTACTGCGGGAAGCTACCTATAATTTTGACACATCTATATTTATATATGTAGCTGAACCCATCACCCGAAGGGCTACACGAACTGGCCAGGGAGTATATGCAGCATGATTTCCGCAGCTTTTATTAGAATAGAGCAAACCACGAGCGGTTTTACCTGAGTTTGTAAAGGTAAACATTTATTGCAAAATGTAGAAAAGATGCTATGAACTTCATTTGACCAAAACCGGTTAGCAATCAAATGAGCGTTATACTTGGTGGGTCACCGCATCTCCTAAATCACCGCCGTCTGGCGGCCTTGCACCACGCCTGGGCCTTTGTCGCTTTCCTCCTACTCCTCTCCCTCCACTTCCTCCTTCTCCTCCTCCTGCTCATTTTCTCTTCTTCCTCGTCACGCTCTAGCGAATGGCTTCGTGGTTTGCCGAGCGGGCGCATTTGGCAGCCTCTGCCAACGAGCGGAGGAGGGCGCTCCTCGCCGTTCTTCCACAAGTCATGCCAAATCTGGAAGCATGTGTACTTGTTGTTGGGGTAGTACTTTATAACATAGATACACCCTGCACAGCACATACACATAAACATATCAATACAAATCGAGCAATCAATTACTAGTGTGGTGCTTACCGTTTCTCACCGTCACTGCATTGCTCACAGTAGAAGCGGGTAGCGCTCCTCTCCCCCACTTTTTTTTTCGAATAGAGCAAACTTTGCTTTGATGCTGGGGGCGCTTTCGAAAGCATTCGTCGGCTTGTTTTCATTCTAGAAACTTGACTAGCACGTGCCCTTCCTTAGATGAAGATGTGTCTCTTCGTGGTTAGTCAGGATGCCCCTGCACAATAAAGAAAAAAACGTTAGCCAAAATACTACATGAGCAGCATCTTCCCCACAAACATGTCGTATATACCTCATTGACCAAATCGGCAGCAGTGACTTGGAGAAGCTGGTCGTGAAGCACTTTGAGGAGCTCGGCATGATCCGCAGTCTGCCCCGCACTTTGTCTCTTGGCCTTGCGATAGACGATGAAGGCATTAGTAATTGCCATGTCAACCAAACCTAGAAAAACGTTTGGTATTACTTGCGGAACTGCACCGCTAATTGCAGCGAATATCGCTGCATCCTCAGCTGGTCGTGGATGTCTACCCCGCCCATCCAGCGGTGATAATTTCGCATCGCGGACGGGCACAGTACTGATATTCTCCGTCCTCCTGGGATGTGATGATTGCACGCTTCAACAGCGCTACTGCCACCAGTAGATAATAGATACACGGGCATTTGATCCCACCACATCATAGCTTGCAGTTTAGGGCAGCATTTGGCAACTGCGACGGTAGCGCCGACCCTGGCCGTTCCTGTCGGTGGTGCAACAGTGTTTGTAACGAGCGCTGCGGGGAAGCCCTTCTTGTTCGTTTGTATGAAGCCGACGGTGTACACTTTTCTTGTCAGCAGTTGTAACGCAAGTTAAACCGACGTGTAGAACCGATCAGTGATGACTGCATGATAGATGCCTTCCTCTTTACGGGGAAGGCCTTTGGTCAGGTTCCTCATGACTGCGCTCGGTCCAGAATTTGGGTCAGCAGAGAACAGCGTTGGAGCCTCACCACCAAGCTCATCGGTGTGCTGATCAGTTCCACAAAATACTTCAAGTCTGCCATGGCGTATATACAGCATAAATAAATATTAGAAAATAAGACTATGACATGTAGAACTTAGCCATAAAAAAGCTCTCCTTCACAGGAGAGCGCTGATACTTACCGAAGACAATACGCGGTTTCTGCGCAGCACGTCATGAAGACCTTCGTACCCCACTTGTGGGGCTTACCTTTCATAAACGGGCGGGTCAGGTTGTGGCGGCTTCGTGACGGGATCATGGCTTCATCAAACGAGATGACAGGCGAGATGTGGTACCCGCTGCCGAAGATCTGCTGCAGCGTGTCCACCACAGATCGCACCATCCAGGCTCGATCCGTCTCCGCTCTCAAATCGGCGCTGTCCGTAAAGTGCAGGCTCCGCATTATCCTGTCGAAACGCGCCTTCGACATGTACTGCCCTAACGTCTCTTTCGGGATAGCACCAATAGCAGTCTTCGCCCAGTGATCAGCGAATCGTCGTTTATGAGAGTAAAGCATTCTCGCCACCAATAGTCCAATACAGTGTAATACTTCATCCGCCTTAAATTGCTCGTGTCTTCTTGTTTCACCGAGCAACACTTCGTCCCTGGACACATCCTCACCTTTACCGACCCATCTCCACGCATTTTCTTCAGCGCGTCACCGTCCAGAGCCAACACTTTCAATTCGTTGTTGTCCATGATATCCCAGTTGGCGGTTACTTAACCCCCAGTCACGCGTCAGCTTTGACTTCGCCTCCGCTAATCGCTCTCGTTCTACCTTTTTCTTTTATCTCTTCTTCTGCCGCACCATTAGAACAGCTCCATCCAAAGATCAATCACTTTCCTCTGAAGGTGTTTGGTCAGGCTTTTCTTCAGGTTCTTCAAAAACACCCTCTGTGTTAGCGATGCAGTCGCATCAATGACAGTTTAAATTCGTCCCCGTCTCCGTTTCGATATACCACTCATCAAGGTCAGCACCGTCCCCTCCATCAAGATCAGAATTCAGTGCCTCGTCGTCCAAAGTCGCGACCGTGCGCGAGGCCTCATCTGGTCCGTGCTTGGCCGATGCGACAGTGCTCTTTCTAAACCAATTTACATAATAATGCGTTAATATACAACATAATCGTTTTCAAATATGTGCTACATACATCATGATATAGCCATGTACCCATCTGGAGAGTCAGGAGCCCGGACTTGCGCTGTAGCAGCCTGCTTCCAGGTAGGCCCACCGACGACTCATCAGGGGTGCTCAAGTCATCTTCTTCCGCGGTGGTATTCACCACATGAGGACTGGAGGTTCTCATCGGAGAATGACCCGGCACTGAGACGAGAACCTGCAACTTGAAATGCACACAGAAAATACAACATTATGTTAGTCAACACAAGTAGTATATGCTGCATGATCGTATTGCTAACCTTGTCGTGTCGCTATTTTTGCGTTTTTTTTTGCACACGTACCAGTCATCGTCTCCGACAAGCCAGCAGGCTCCGCTGATCTTTTTCGTTTCAGATCAGCAAGAGCGCGTTTGCGTGAGTCGGCTCCTCGTCGTTCCTTTAGCGCAGCGCGTTCCCGCTCCTTCGCTTTTTTTCGAGTCAGGGCAGATTTCTGTCGCTTCGATATCTTCTTTTTGCCCGGGCTAGGATAAAAGAGTATGCATACAGCATCAGATCAGTTCACATAAGCAGTATATACTTCATGAACTCTACATACCTCTTCGGCGTGGATGTCTTGGTCTTGCTGGAACGGCCGCCCTTATTCTTTGCAGCTGTATTCTTCTTCGCCGCGGCCTTTTCAGCCGGGCGGTCCGCCATGCGCTGCTTTGCGGCCTCAATGTATGCGACGGTCTTTCCCGTAGGAGGGAGATGTATTCCTGACGCGGGTACGCGCTCCGGCCGCTCAGCGCTCGTGTTCCTCGTCCCGTCTCCGTCGTTTTGCCTCTCATCACTCAGAAATGCATGGTGCTCTGCTAGCAGGCGGTGCCTGTCGGCAGTACTCCTTTCCTCAAGGTGCGCTCGGAACGCTTCAGCCTCGCGGCGCGTCTCCCGTCGCGGCGCCATAATCGTTTTTCTTTTTCTCGGAGCCACATATCTATTCGTACTTAGCAACAATATGGCTTTTCTGCCTAAGCTATCTTTGTAATTTTTGTTCGTTTTTTGTGGTGAATATTTTCCCTACACCTGTGCATCTCACGTAGAGCGTTCTTTTTATGTAAATGTTGTCATATCCAACATTTAAATACGGGGGATAATCAGACGCATGGTATTGTTTCCATAATACCCTTCATTTATTTATGCATTTTCTTATAAATACCCAGGTTTTTATTTTACGATAATTGACCCCCCTGTGAAATAAATTTCAGATAATTCAAAGCCCCAAAATTTATCACTAAGAACAAGCACTACTTTTTGCCATTCGTTATAAATCTTTCAATGCACGCGCTATCGACCTGAAGAGTCTCCCGATCGAAAGTCTCCAGTGTAAAAAGTAAACCCTAAAACGGCGATGCGCTCTTGAGAGAATTCTCGAAGTGTTCATTGTTGATCTGGGCTTCCCAACGTTTCTGCCGTTGTTCAAAGCTAACAGGACGCGTCAGTTAGCTGTCCCCACATGACCAAACCTGGCTGTATCCATTCACGTTAGAGAGGTACACAGCTGAAGGGGATAAACACATTACCGTGATATTTGAATCGAAGAGTCGTTGATCTGAGCTGTCGCTCTTCGCGTGGTGAGGCAAAGTAAAAACGGAATGAATTGGACACTATGTCATTTAGCTAGCTGTTGGCTACATGTGTTGAACTTGTGGGTAACGTCAAACCAGTGACGTAGGCTGGTGACGTCACGTTGAATCATGACAAAACGACGTTCGGGTAACATATATCGTTCGGTCAACGTTCAAGTGTGTTTACATCACTACACGTTGCGCGCAGTTCCTAGCATGGAATTCCGTAGCTCAGCGGGTATACTAAGTGTTTAATAGCCCACGGCAGATATGACCAGTCATTTTCTGGATATGAATTGCTCGTGAGCCAATAGGACGCTAAACCAGGAGTTGACTTTAGCTCGACGTCTTGATCAATTTACAGTTAGTACTACTGCGGCAATCTTTGAGTATTTGAAACAACAGTATGTTCTAACCTTAAGAAAACTAGACCAGCGTGATTGCTAAGGCCATTGAGGGGCTCAATCATTCAATGACTGAATCTATCCAAGTTCAGATGGACATGGGTACCGGACCTTTTAAACAACAGAAAGTGAATGGAGGCAGTTGTCCGGTTCGGTGCCATATTGAAGTGATCGAACTATGCTGGACAGAGAATGGTTTTTACGTCGATGTTACACTATCTTAGGCGGTGTTTAGATCCAAAACTAGATCACGATTTAGGGCCCTAAATCGCGATTTTCGAGTGATCGTGATTTAATGTGCTTCCAAATAGGACCGCGATCTTCATAATCAAATTACATCTGTAATTTGCAATTTTTGGGACTAACATGGCGCTTCCATACACCGCACAAAAGATCGTGATTTAGACAAAAGATCGCGATTTCAAACTTGCTACTCTGACCAGAAACTTTTATCGCAATGTTCCCTCGTAGGGGCGCCAAAACATGGCGTCTAAAGACCAAGAGCGCGCGTCTTGGGACAGCGCGAAAGATGCCTCCCTGGTAGATGCCATGACGCAGCAAGCGCAAGCAGGGAAGAGTGCTGACAGCGGCTTCAAGAAGGAAGCGTGGACCGAGGCACTAGCTGCGTTCAACACCCGTTTCGGACGAAGATGTCGAGGCAGCAGATCAAGTCCAGACTGACAGCGGTACGTAAATCGTTTACAGCGCTTTCCTTTACAGGCTCTGAATATGATACGTTCGCTAAACTACAGCTGAAAGGCATCTATACGTCGATCAAGGCGATGCTGGACGGGTCAAGATTTGGCTGGGATGATGAACGTCATGTCGTGCTAGTGCATGACTCTGTTTGGGATGATTATGTCAAGGTACAACTATTGCGCACTACAACCATTGACAAACCGCCTTTGACTAATGCTTCACTGTGGACAGAGCCATCCAAAAGTTGTTGATTACCGCAGGAAGGCCATGTCATTGTTTGACGACCTTCGTGACCTCTTTAAGGGAACATATGCTACCGGAGAGTATGCATTAGCCTCCGAAGAACCCTGCCCAGGAGACATTGCTACATGCCCATCTTCTCAGCAACTAACGCAAGCACCAACATCTTCTGGGCCTGTAGCTATTGACGAAGCTACAAGCTCAGATTCAGCCATGCAACCGGAGCCTGCACCAGAACCAATAATTGCTGCTACCCACAAGGCAGTAAGCAGTGAAGGTGCCAAGAAAAGACGCAACGAAAGCGGGAGTGTACTAATTGCCGAAGCAATTAGTGAGGTTGCTACGGAATTGCGCCATAGAACTACTAAGATGCGAGCTCTGTCACCATTGCAGCGTGCCATCAAGTTGCTGCAGAAGGACTACGCCAACGACCTACAAACGGAAAATCTTGTTCGAGCTTTCGACGTGATGCTGGACGAAAAAAAGGCAAGGGGAATTTTGGTAATGGAGGCCGGACCAGCCCGGGATGCATGGTTGAATAAGCAACTTCAAAATGCTCAGTAAGAGCTAGGCGCCAAGAGCACGAACTCATTGCTGCATGTTAATTCATTAACGCTGAAAAGCTACATACGAATCGCACATGGTCTTAGCTAGTAGCTCACGAAGATTACTCGCTCGCCGAAAATTTCGAGTGGTATTACTCTCATGGTTGTAGGTATCAGGACGTTTATCGTCGGAATCTTCTTCTTCCAGCTCGCCTTCTGGGTCATCAGGTAAATCCTCCTGAAGCCTAATAAAATTGTGGAGAACACAGCAAGCTCGAACAATTTTTGCCTGCGTATCTACCGAATATTCTGGCGCTTGCTTCAAGATAGGAAATCTCTGCTTCAACACGCCAAAAGCCCCTCGATGACATTGCGAGCTTGCGCGTGTCTTAGATTATACAATTCTTTATAGTTATGAGGCCTGCACAACCTAGCGTTAGCATTTTAGCAGATTAAAAAAAAACATTAGACTCACCTTTCTTCTGTTTGTCCCTACTCCTTCGAATGATAACGAACACCACGACATGGAGTCATAACCTCTGTGGTTAGACCGTATCCAACATCACCGAGGTCAAACAAGCCCGGCGGGGTCTTAAATCCCTTACGCCTTGCGTCAGCAAGCACCGTCGAATCTGCTGCAGAACCTGTATAGAGTTTATTAGCTCATGCGCTAAGTGTAAGATAGGAAAATATTATATCTACCTTCCCAACCTGACAGCACGTAGACGAACTGCATGTCGAATGTAAACACAGCAAACACGTTCAGATTGAGTTTACCAGTCCTATCACGAAATGGCTTCGCTTTTTCGCTGGGTACGTAGGCAGGGATGTGCGTGCCACCAAAGGCAAGGCGGCATTGATCGAACTGGCCAACATATGTTCGTTCGTTCTATAGCAGCTGTGACGGAGTGGCTGGTTGGACGAGATACATACTTGCCATGTTACAGACAACATCAAGAACACGGTAAAAATGCCTGTTTAAGTGACACCAAAGCGTTAGCCAAAGCACGGACGTAACAACAATTTGAAAACTCACCGATGAATAGTTTCTCCGCTATGTTGAAAGCGCTCTTGAAGATCGCTGTTCGAGGCGCTCTTTGCGATACTGTAAAGGAAGATAGCTACCCTCTCCTCTACACTGACACGGGACCAGGGTGTCTATCGATCCGCATTGTCAAGAAAAGCGCAAAAGGGTCTGAACACGGGCTTTGTCATGCGGTAGCTTTGGAACATGCGTGTCGGTTTTTTTTTTCTTCAATAAGCTCTGCCACCCAATCGTTTCCCGTCAGGATGGAGTTGTGGAGAGGCTGCTTGTGAAAGTAGGTGTGCCCATTGTATCCGGCGACGAGAGCTAATACACGGACGATGTCTTCATCGTCGTCAGATGCATCCTCTAGCTGAGCGACAGAGTCTTCTTCACTCAAAATCTGAAAGGTCACCGCTCGTTTGCAACCACTGGATTGCAAAGAAGGCAGCGATCACGATCTTTTGGCCTTTGCGATTTTTGTCGTGTGGTGCCAAACGCGATTTTCGGCTAGCAGGATGAGTTTGCGAACTGTCAACAGTTTGTGATAAAAAATGCGGTGGATCCAAACAGGCCCTTAACTTGACTTTCATATGCTGGCAAATTCTTCCTCGCTGCAAAATCATTAGCGATAGTGCTGGTTTATGTGTATTGTTGCTTTAATGCGCAAAGTGCTGCCAGTCCCCGCTCGTTCTTGTGCTTGCAGCTGCTTGTAGCGTTGTTTTATTGCATTTAGGTATTAATACCGTCTTCGTGTTTACACGGTAAAACAGGATCGCTCTAGTTTAAATTCACTTTTTTCCATCTTGGAGTTTTGCCAAGCTTTTTCATCGCACGCGAGATTTTGTCTTCGGGATGCCCAAATTGTTTCCACATTCCGAAAGCTGTGTGGAGGCCGGGTTTTTCAAGAATCTCGCCATACACAGTCACGTCGCGCAGCCATTTCGTTTTCATTTTGGCCGTCTCGGACTTCCTAGAGATATTGTCGCCTCTTTCTTCTTCATAAATACGGAGCGACCTCTTTAGGATTCCAGCAAAGTGATGAACAGACGAAAACCCCTCCGAGGATACCACCTCGTCCGGAAGAGCGTTGCCTTTCCCGAGCAGGACAATGGTTTAAGTGGAGATGGAGATGAATGCGCATCGCATATTATTCTTTCTGGGATTGAAACCGATTAGTTGAGTACGGTGAGAACAATTGCGGAATGAAGTAAGTGCGCTTATTAAGAAAAAAACAAACAGATTAAGTCGACACACGGTTAAAACCAGAGCTTGATTATGGTACGGAACAAATCGGTGTGCACAAACCACAAACCAGGCAGGATTTTCGGAGGTCGCCCAAAATTGGGTATTGATGCAGAGGTTGTTTGTCACGAATTATAAATAGATACAACACTCAATCAAAAAAAATACGACTACAGGACGTCCTTGTCTCCTTAGATAACTTGCGGCGGATATATTGGGAATTTTACTCTACCATATCAGAAACATATTGACCAAACGAAAAGATAAGACTCAGTATCTAAAATTTGCATTAATAGACGCAGATTTATGTCCTCTTTATCGTAAGTACCAAACTAAACATTAAACAGCTTCTTCACTGCATGACATGCTGCCGAACACACGCTCTAAATGCATGAAGGCTCTCCCTTTTTGTTCGGTTGTTGACAAGCTGTCTACAAAACCCCGACAATCAGGGTACCGTAGTTTGGGTACAGTACACCACAAAGATTTTTGTTGCTGTATTGATTTCACACAAAACGGAACAAATTTGATTTTTATTTTACTTTTTAACCCCTCCGGGACTAAGGCTTGATAAGTAAACATGTGACATTTCCCACATGCTTGATAATCAAGCATGTGGGGATCGTCATAGAATGGGCGTTAAGTCCCTTTAGTCCCCAATGCACAGGGCTTGGGGTCCTAACTGTAAAGAGAAAGTTCCTTGGAGATACGCTGTCGTAAAGACAGTGCTTCAAACGAGAAGCCTCTGAGCCATCCATACATTCTCCAAAACGAAACGCGGGACCAAGATGCCTCCCCGCCGCGTCACGCGCGCTGAAGCGGAGGCGTTCCTGCGTCGTCTCGACGGGAAGGAAGGCGCAGAACGCGCCCGGCTGCTTGAAGAGCACCGCGCGTATGTCGACGGTACGCGTGACCGCGATGCTGACTTTGGTGACGACGTTGCGGGTGAAGCGCTTGTTTCAGCTCCCACGTCAGCAACGACAGGAAGGCGGCCTAGGAAGACAGTGGCCTCACGCAAGCCTCCTGCTCCAGCTACGTACCAGAAGAAGGGCGCACTAGTGGAATACTACAATTTGTTGGCAAGAGCGCCGCGATTGAAAGGGAAGGCGCCAGTCGCAGCATTGCATGCAGAGGAGCTTGCTACCGATGCTGCTTCTGCTGATGAGGATGGGAGTGACAGCGGAGACGAAGATTACGTGGAAACAGGAGAAGACCAAGGAAATGACGACGTCGAGTTTGACATGGCGACAGCGCCAGAGATCACGACACCGAAGAAGGCGGCGAAGAAGAAAAGACCGGCAAAGGCGCCTGGCAAGGCCAAAGCAATAGGTAAGCGTAAGCACGCACCATCGAAGAGATCAAGAGCTGACAAATCTGCGCGTACAACGAACCCACACGTTGCTGCTGGTGACGAAGCCGTCAGGTGAGGAGATTATGCGTTTTGCGTACGATGTGTATCTCACACTTCATGATCGTAATTGTTTGTAGCGATGCGTCTGTTGGTGGGGATTTGGACTATAGCGAAACGTCGCCATCTCCGCCATGTGCAACAGACACCACGCAGGCAAATCGTGGAGCCATGTCGACATCGGAAGGTGCTTCCTCTGCGCAACAGACTTCACCGCTAACGCCACCTCGGTCTTCGGCTGCCAGGTACGCTGTCACATGATGGATATTAAGCATGTGCGAGATTTATTTTGACAACATGCTATATATTATTGTTGGTTTTGCAAGGTCACTGGATATGGCTAGTGTTATTCCCACAACCCCGCCTCCTCTCTATTCCCGTCAAGATTCCCGTCACGATGATGACATCTATGATGGTGGTGCGTTGGATTCGGATTACGATGTTTCAGACACTGGGTCAGCAGAATAATACGAGGACATGGACAATCTTGAAGATGTTGTGGATGCTGAGATTCCAAGCGAGAGCGACACGGAGACGAGTGATGAACTGTCACTAGATGCGCCTCCAACTGATGATTCACCGAGTTCTACACCTGCAGTAGTCGCAGCTTCTACAACAAACCGTCGCGGGGGACAGCGACCTCCACGAAGTAAGGAGGAGGTCGAACGCTGGAAGGGCATCATTGACAATTGGCGCATCGTAGAAGGGTCTGATTTATCTAATATAATAGATACAAAGCTCGCTACAACTTCTTGAGAGGAACATCTATTCTGTGGGGACCATTCAAACTAACCGGTTTCATCGCTCAGTTGCAAGCCCAGCTACTACAAGTGGGGTCAGCCGAATTAGCAAACACGGTAAGTAAGGTGCTTATTCTGCTTGGTTTTCTCCTTGCTAACGATTACTGTATGTGTCCAAAGATGTACTCACCTAGACCAGTTACACCACTGCATGGCGACGCTCCACCGTCCACCCACCAGCTAAAAATGGACGACGAGTGGGTGGAGGTGAATGGAATTCGAAAGCGACGTCAACGGCAGTGCAAGGTATGTACTATACGGAAAACAAGCAGTACACAGCGGCAGGTGACGCGATTCTACTGTCCTGGCTGCAGTAAAGGCTCAAAACGGTACGTTGCTATGCTCTATGTTTCTTACTACTCCTATCTAACACGTATAATGCAGTGTCTACTTGTGTGACAAGGTGCGCCAAGGACATTACTCCAATAACAACCAGACTTGCTTCTCCATTTGGCACTAACTTTGGCGCAATGGAAGCGAGCGCCCACAGCCGCGCCACGGCCGCGGTATCCAGCTGAGGGCCCCACCAAAAAAGCGGGCGGAAGGACAAGAGGGTCGTGAAGAGGAGGGGATGAGGAGGAGGCCGCAGGCCTCGGCAATGAGGGAAGTGATGGTGGTGAACATTCTGATTGTGAGCAGAACGAGACAACGGAAACTGGTGGTGACGACAGACAGCAGCAAGAGCAGGAAACAGTGAAACTGCGTAGGTAATAGCCCAAATAACTTGCTTTTAGCAAGCAGATGCAATACACAAATTTGCTTTCGTAGCCGTTCTGCACTTGACTCCGTCAAAAACGATTCATTCCCAATAAAAGAGCCATTTGCACATGCATGATGTCGCGTATGGGCTTTACGGATTTTACTCACCCTGCTCGATATAAAGCATGTGGGTTCATAATACGTACGATTGCAGGATCTTGTACAAATATACAGACACCGATCTTTTTTTTTCTATACAAATTCTACGTTAATACTTTTTTTAACATGCTTGATATCAAGCATGTGAAAAATAGTCTGTGCATTCAAGATTTGGTCTCGTAACGAAGGGGTTAAGAAATAAAGCGATAAAAGTACCGTTGGGCGGTAGAATTTGACAGCCACAACCTGACTATTACTGGGACCTAAGACGTCAGAACCACCTCACTATGCTTATATGTTATACTGTTATCACGTTAGAACACCTTAGCGAAACAAGCGCATTTGAGAGAGTTCAAATCTGCCCACTTTTCGCCTGAATGTGAGATATTTCCCATGTACAAAATGATGGGAGGTGGGTCGTTCAGTATACCCAAAACCCAAAAAAACAAAAATCCAATTTGAGAACACATGATGGAGGTCGAGGACAACGTCGTTGGCACGCTGTTCTTGCAGAACGGAGAAGACAATGGCTACAACCCAGAAGACTTTGTGCAGGAGCTGGACGTGGGGAGCTCGACGCCGCACTTTCGTATCTCAGTAGCGGACGATGACGGTGGCATCCCCGGCTCGCTCTTCGCTTGCGCTGTCTGGAACGGAGCGGTGCGTTTCTACTGCAGCTCAAGTGCGAAGAACAACATTGCAACTTAATCTACCAATCCAATGCTACATTTCGCTGTCCAGAGATTCATCGCCATGCACTTCGCCAAACATCCCAAGCTGGTGGAGGGTCGGAGGGTCGTGGAATTCGGCGCAGCTTCGTGGGTTTTTCAGTGAAAGCAACGTAAGATTCGAGGGAACTTACAGACGATCATTGTTAATTATTCTACAGGGCGCTGCCGTCGCTTGTGGCACTCCATTTCGGTGCAAAGCTGGCTGTTATGACAGGTAAGAGGGGATTCATTACAGTGTTTTAAAATTTATTCACGTATTGGAGTGGTCTTTTGCAGATTACCCAAACGACTTATTGTTGAAAAACATTGAAACGAATATCAAGCGTAACGCACATTTATTGGGGACTGGGAGACGTGACGTACGGGGACATCTCTGGGGCAGTGACACAGCTGCGTTGCTGAAATGTCTGGATGCTCCCCCGTCTGCCGTGTTGGACGAGCAAAAAGAGTCTGAAACTCCAGACGACTCGTCGATTTGAAGTGGCAGTTGTTGCAGAGTGTCTATGGCTGCATAACCTGGTAAGTGTAAAGCGCTGACTTGAAATTTGAAGATGGTCTTATTTATTTGTTGGCTTACCAAGCATGAAGACTTGCTGAAATCAATCGACGCGTGTCTGTCACCTGGAGGAAAGGTGCGACATGTTCTTCTCTATTTGAATCGCATTGTTGTGATCGAAATTTGCTGTGTCTTAACAGGTATTTGTTAGTTTTGCCCACCACGTCCCAGGCCACGAAGAGCACGATTTATCGTTCTTTATCAAGGCGAAAAAGCTATTCGGGTTCGACGCTGTCCATCTGGACACGCTAGCTTCCCCGCATATCTTCAATGCCGACAGAATCGTCGACCAGTATTTGTACATGCTCACCAGGTCCAAATAACAGATCAATTATGTTCCAGATCCCATGACATGGCAAAAAAATGAATTGATGAAAGTACTATAAAACAAATAGAAAAGTACTTGGAACCCACATCCTAAAGGTTGTGGATACCATTATCCTAAGAATGTGGCGATGGAAAGGTCTGGCAGCAATAGGCCGTCACGTCCACAGTTGATCGTGTGACGCTCAGTCGAGAATTGAGGGTTGTTCTCAATAAACTCGAGGTAGTCGGGCGCACCAGGTCTCACCACGTTGTCTGCAGCGATAACAGAGCCGGGAGCCAACGTTTGACTGCCGATAATTAGCTTTAGATCGGACAAATAGACCGTCTTCTCGTGGTCGATGAAGTACAACTACACACAAAAAAAACACTGTTAGCGAAGTACTGCGACAGGTGCAGACACGTCGACGATCTTGCCACGCAGCACTTGATACTGCTCTGAGAATGCCCCAACATACACCGTCACTTGATTCACTAGCCCCGCAATCTCCACCATCTCACGAGCGCGAGCAGCAAATACTGGCGAGTATTCAAACGAGTAGTAATGCGACTCCTTGCCGACGACCTCACGGTACTGTAGCCAGTGTAAGCGCCCAGTTCTGCCATCACGACTGGCTTTTTCTTGCGGATCTCCTCGTCGCGCTCTGCGTGTCGTTTGACGTATTCGAGGCACTTGGCCGAGCTGGAATAGTCAGGACGCTCAGTTAGAGATAGTCATACATTACACAGAGCAAAGAATTACGCACTTCTTGTCCGTCCAGCGGTCAATCTGCTCCTTTGTGGGTCTGGGGCCATTGCCCCACGGTCCATTGAAAGCTGGCTGTGCACTCATAATGACGGTGAGCTTGCGTGGGGAGATGAAACGGGGGGGGGGGTGCTTGCAGTGCAGATTGGAAAATGAACAACGACTCATCCATTCGAGCCGCTGCTTTGAAGGGAGCAAAGCAGAGAGAATCCCGAGTGCATCGACGCATCAACAAATGCTTGAAGTGATTATGACCAAGCCTGAATGCTTGCCAACTACAGGACAAGGGATCGCCAGTCTAACATGGGCCTCGAACAGCTGTATGACACAACAAAGCTGATCTCGTTCTGCCAAGTTCTTTTGTGTATGTAGCCATTTTGGCTTGGTTATAATTTCTTAGCACAGAGTTGAGTTATTTATGCAACAAATTAAAAAGAATCACAGTTTATTGATGCTTCTCGGAATCAAATATCGGACAGCAGCATGTACAGCGTGAGGTTCCCGACTCTGGGTTTCTTCTCCCCGTTGCCAGCGCTCGTGATAGGATGAGTCGTCCGTGTTAAGTCGATGGGAGGCAGCTTTCTAGTCACCACGGCACCACCTGCACGATCGGCGCCGTTGCGAGACTTCTTATCGAACAGAGACTTGAGAAACTTCATCTTGAGCAATAGATCTGGGAGTTGAAGCGGACGACACGCCGGAGATGCAAGAAATGAAGATGCTGCTTGACGTATGCAAATTTGTGAATGAAGTCCATCGGAATGCATGTAGATCATGCGCGAATGTTTGTGGCAAGGGAATCTTCCCGTCTCAATACCGGTACATGTACCGCGATCAGCAATGCATGGACTGTCCGAACGGGAGCCACGAAACGGCTCTAAATGTGTGAAAATGATTATAGTGGGTCGCTTTGCATCATTAGAGCGTCTCTAAAGGTCGGTCTCCAAACGATCTTGTACATCTGCTAACGAGAAGATGGCGGAGCGGAAGCGATGGGACAAGCAGCAGGACTTTCATCCTTCCAGTAGCTCCTCCGCCCTCGAGGCTAAAGCAGATCCCGTCCTCACAAAGCAGCTTCAGTATATAAAAGTACTCGAGGAGAGGAACCGAGTGAAGAAGCGCCTAGCTGCCGCCTCAAAGAAGAACGACCGTCTTCACGAACGCGAAGAAGCTTTCGTAACGGCGTTTAACGTCCCAACACGAGCTGCACAGTCCACTTCGTCGTCCTCTTTAAGCTCAAGAAACACCAGGTCGGCCACGACGATTCTACCCACAAAACTACCAGGAAAGCTCTCTAAATGCAAATCAGCACCGTCCACGACGTTAAACTATGTTGCGTCCGGAAGCGAAGAGAAGGAGAAGAATGCAGTGCGTAGAGCCAAGTGGAGTCGCCCTAAAGCTCCGATGGACGTCGCTGTTAAACACGAAGACGGAATGCCACTCTTCCGTCTTACGACACATGAAGAGAAGATTGAGGAGAAAGATGGAGAAGGTGAAGAAGACAGTTATTTGGAGGAGTCATTCGAGGAGTTTGAAGAAGAAGACGAGAAGGAACACACACGTGGATGCTTGGAGGAGCTGGTAATCGAAGAAGACGAGCGTGAGATGGATACACAAATTGAACAAGTCGATCTCTCCAAGACAACTAAAGAGCTTTTTGCGATTATTCAACATCTTTCACGGTCTAAGCAACGAGCATTGGTCGATGTATTGCAAAAGTTTCAGAGTGGGGAACAGAATGAAAATGACGTGAAAGTTTTACAAAGTTCGATTGGCGATCCTGAAATTTGGAAGGAGATTTCAGCGACACTAAATACGCCCAAACCACTACCAAACGAGCGAGATAGCGAATTTTCCGAAGCTGTATCGGCCGCTTCCGTGGCTCCAGTGAATAAAATGATCGAACAGCAATTACAGCTAGAAAATGAGTACGAAAAAGAAATCAAGGAACGTCTTTTTCATGAGCGAGAAGAGAAGCATCGTGTACTGAACGAAGCAGCCGAGCGTCGTGCGAAAATGATGAAACAATTAGAGGATGAAGAGCGTGAGATCGAAAGACTCATGGAAGTCAAACGACAGGAACGTCTCGCAAAACTACGAGCACTGCAGGACGAGACTAGTGCTGTTGAACCCACTGAAAGTGTGGCTAAAGTAGACGAACACACTGATTTAACAATCCAAGGAGAGACAAAAAAGCGCAGAGAATCTCCGCAGGGGGATGGTGACTTATATGCTGACGCCAAGAATACATCGACAGCTCCGGAACAAGGGGAAATTTCAGCTCAAGGCGACTCAAAATCCGTGTCATTAGTGCCACGTCTCAATTTGTCTTTGACGTCGAATCTCGAGACCGGTGCTACTTTTGATATTCACGTAAAGTTGCTGTCGACATGGGGTCGAACACGAGCGGTGGGGCTCACTCAGATCTGCGTCTATGACCTCAATGGCGATGACCTTTCTGTAGACTTGGAGACTCTGCAGCTTCACGATCAACCAACGGGTAGACCGCTACCGAAGACAAATGACATGGTCCGTGGACTGCAGAGATTATTTAACGGTGTTGCGCAGACCAACAAGGAGAAGGAGATGTGGCTTGGACGATTCGGAGATGCAGGTAACAAATTTCACTTCTTATTATAATTTTTTGACAAATTGTCTGACAATTTTTTGCAGGAGTTCTCGTCATCCGCTTCCAGGTTCCTTCCAGCCCCAGTAAACTTTGCGTATGGAATTTTAACAGTGTGCGTAACTTTTTATTCATTATGAGGTGGTTCTTAAAACTAATATTTTTTTAATATTTTATTGCAAAGAGATCGCACATTGCTTGTACTCGGGACGTCGAAGTGTTAGTGAGTGGCAAAACGGTGTGGACGGGCTCTCTTCCTGAAACTTTTGGTGACGAGGACGACAATATCTGCACGTGGATTGACTTACTGGGCTCGGCAAAGAAGACTTCGCGTACATCTCGTAATGAGAAGAGCTCTGTATCGTCCGAGCGACACCTAACAACTCGAGTGGACGAGACAAACGCTGCGAAGTCAGTCAGTGGAACTCCACTGTGGCTATCTGGATCGACTCCTTCGTCACTGTTAACCCAGCGATTACCAGCTACAAGTCGATCTAGTGAGCTTGATACGTGGACTGCAGACGAGAAACCATCCAATGGCAGTACAACCAGTCGTCGACGACAGGGGAAGCCGCTCTACAGTACTCAAAGTACTTCAAGGGATGCGAAAGAGGCTTCTACAAGCGATGATCGTGTAGAAATAATGTGCTCGAGTCCCGTCATTAAAGCGCAGAAGCCTCTTGTAACAGCTCCTGCTCTCGCGTCTTTATCGTCCTGGGATAGTCTGGAAAAATTCAGTAAGACAAATCGAAGTCGCCTTGCACAGCCTACTGATACCGACCAACAGGAAAGCTACGACGCCAGTCCATCTGCGAGTCGTACGTCGTTTACGACGTCTGCACTTTTGACTGCGTTACGGCAAGGTCCTTCCAGCCTTATGAGTGCGTCACCGAATAACCCAGACAGTATAAAACCCGACAATCGAGAAGGTTTTAAAGCTGTTGAACGTCAAGAACCAGTGGCAGATATCCCAGTGCTTCCAAAAGGGAAATGGCTACAACTTGAGATTCTCAGTACGTGGGGTGATCCCTACTACGTGGGTCTCAATGGCATCGAGATCTTCAATCACCTGGGCGAACTTCTTAAATTTAAAGATCCAGAGACGCAAGTTACAGCTCGTCCCGAGAGCATCAACGTGTTAGAAGAGAACACGGACGACTCTCGTGTTCCTAGAAATCTGGTGGACGGAGTGAACCTAACTTGCGATGATTTCCACATGTGGCTCGCTCCATTTACGCCCGGCCAGCCTCATTACGTGCTACTGGGTCTGGAGGCTACCGTCTCCGTGTCGATGATACGTATCTGGAACTATAACAAGTCACGGACACACACATGTCGAGGTGTTCGAGAGGTGCGGATCGTTTTTTACGATAAAATTCCGTACTGGAAATTTGATTTTTGAAGGAGAAATCCGCCAGGCGCCAGGTCTCGTCGGTGCAGATAGCTTGGAACTGTCCAATGAGGTGATTTTATTCACCCAAGACGCAGCCATCCTTGAGGCTATTGAGGCGAATGATGACGCATTGCGAAGACTGGCAAAGGAACAAAAACGTGAAGATGAAGAAGCCCAGGAGATTGTGGATAATTTACATCGATCCATGGAGCTTCAACGTCCGCGGACTTCTGATACTGGGTCTAGGACAGTGGAAAGCAACGATGAAGATCATGTACTGAGATATGGTAGACCCATGACGATGGCAAGCCGACCGCTAGCAAGTAGAGATACAACCGTGAAGACTTCGATTGACTCGTGGGTGGCTGAAGAACCGCAGCAGATGTCTCCGGATGCTGCTAAAGTGTCAGCGTTGGGAGCCAGCAACGATGGACTTGTCAATGATGAAAATCTGCCTCGAGGTCGACGACTTACACTGCAGTTGCACAGTACATGGGGCGATAGGAATTACATCAGGGATGGACGCAAGTTGAAGATGCGGTTGGGTCACCCAGAAGCGCCTCCTTCCTACGAATTATCAACCAATTTGGGAGGCAAAACCGCGAGATTTGGCTTCGGTAAGTTGCGTTAAGAAGTCTTAAGTCTATGTATTCCAAAGTCATCGATTTTTTCGTACAGCTGGGATACATTGGCGATCCACGTACTCTGGATAAGGTGAGGTGTCTTGCACCATATTTTTTTTTTATTTTTAAGTGACTTTTTATTTGTGCTTAGTTAGTTGATGGTGTGGCTACAACATGTGATGACACGCATATGTGGCTAGTTCCGTATGAAGCTCCAAGTATTCCAGAAGTTCGTATCGAGCTCAAGTCGGTGCAGTATTTCTATGGACTTCGAGTCTGGAACTACAACAAGCCCCCTGAAGACACGTACCGTGGCGTCAAGCAGCTCGTTGTGACGCTGGACGGCGTGATAATCTCTCCGAAAGAAACCGGATTTCTGCTGCGTAAAGCTCCGGGAGTGGCTGACTTCGAATTCGGTCAATTACTGGTATTCTCAGACGGTAATTCATCGAGTAAATCCTCTTCATACTTCGAGCGAGTGCAGTATCCATTTATTACGCGAGCGTACAAGACTCCAATCATCCGACAAGACTACGAGGCATCGCTGTATCCTCAAGGGTTTTTACTTAAGATAATCTGCTGGACTACGTGGGGGGATCCCTACTATCTCGGACTCAACGGACTTGAACTCTACGACTTTTCTGGAACTCGAATTATTGAAAAACCTAAAATTCTCACTGCCGTGCCATATTCTGTATCGGAAATTGACAATTCAAGGCAACAAGATACACGAATACCAGATAATCTTGTAAGTGGGCTCGATAAGAACACGTGGGAGGCTCATGACGCCTGGCTCGCTCCATTGGCTAGTTCAATTGGGAATCCACAGGGGAATATCGTTTATATCGGTTTTGATACCCCCGTCGTGTTGTCGATGATTAAACTCTGGAATTACAGCAAGACGCCAGAGCGTGGAGTGAAAGACGTGGATATTTATTTAGATGACTTGCACTTGTTCTCTGGGACGCTCAAG
This sequence comes from Phytophthora infestans T30-4, assembly GCF_000142945.1. Classification (NCBI taxonomy): domain Eukaryota; phylum Oomycota; class Peronosporomycetes; order Peronosporales; family Peronosporaceae; genus Phytophthora; species Phytophthora infestans. Next base: position 88,135 of record NW_003303725.1, on the reverse strand, counting down.
AAGGCGCCGATGGCTGATGTCCATGCAACTGGTAGTCGATTTGGGAGGGTACACAAAGTGACAGAACAGTTCGGACAGCCGGTGTTGTTCTCTTGCAGTCAGGCTCAAGTGGATGCAGAAAAGAGGAGTGTTTATTACTGTGGTGTCGAAGAACAAGACGTCCTGGGGATCAACGAAGGACAAGTCATGCAAGAGTCACGGGCGATGTACAGGAAACTGGACCCGGGCGCGGAAGGCGTCATTGTTGATCTCGATCTTCGTCCCATGACGGCTGTGTGTCGACAGTGACGAGAGATATTAAATAAATTATTCTTGGAGATCCCGCATACGTCGGTACCAACGATACGCTCAGAGTATGAACGGTGGATATTAAACGATCAATTCAATTCTAGGACATGTCGCTGCACCTCCACGTACCACTGCGCCATGGCGGGGATATCGCCCTCTAGAACTGCGGCCATTCTGTGCTGGCTTCCAGATAATGAAGGTTTCGCTAAGTGATGAGGGCTGTTTAGGAAGTCCACAGACTCTAAAGATTGATGAATTCAACTGCTCGATACCGTTGTTGGTTCAATTCGCGGTTGTGGGTTTCAATTGGCATGACCAGGCATCTCCCCATCAAGAGTAGGAGTAAGTTTTTGTCACCTCTCACTTACAAGACAGCTGTGACCCCCGAAATCAAGTGCTACATAAACTCCAATCTACACACTGTCAAACTGCTCGTTCGACGAAGGTGGTAGACTAAAGTCTCCTAATGCTACTACATGTACATGTACTTGTGATTCAGTCGACGTTTTTGGAATGATAGAATGTCATCCATTAACAGAGTCAATAAAAACTTCTACTGCGAATAAGAAAACATGTTAGGATACAAAAACGTTTTCTTTTTAAGAAAGAACTAACACATTGATATACCACAGCTCCGCTTCGCCAAAGCTATGAATGACACAAACTCCACCATTGAATTGATGAAAATACTTGATACCATCTTGGGCAAGTAATACCTGAAGGATAGAGGGTATTCTTAGACTAAAGCCGACGTTGGCGATAAAAATCCACTCGAAGCACCATAACCATTAATTAAAGCGGCCGTTTTCGACCCAGATGAAATTAGCTCTCAACTTCACTGCCAGCTGCAGGTCGATTATTTGCGTGGCGGTGCTTTAGTATGACTAGCGCCCAGGTGGCTTCAGATGTAACGAGTGCTGATATCGATCGAGCGTTTGCCGTATTATCACGATGGTTATCGAGCTATTTGGATCGAAGAAACAGACAGAGGACCAGGATGTTGCAATGCACTCCAGCGGCTCTCATTGCCAAAACACACCTTCGCCAACTTGCAGCCCGTGAAAAACTATTTGAACGGAACCTGCCGTTCTCGTGGTCACGCTTCTTGATGGGCCTTGTGTCTTTGATGCTGGTGTTTTTCGACATCTTTCGTGGTGGACTCGGCGTACAGAAGTTGGAATCAAATTACCCAGTGCTTCATCCCGACGAAGTGATGGGGTTCGGAACTTCATGGAACTATTCCGTCTTTGCAGCTACGAAAGCAGAAGCTTACAGTGGGAAACTCAAAGCGAATGTCTGGACTTACAAGTATGATTCGACGTCGATTACTTGGCGTGTTTTTGCCAGATATTTTGGAATCTCCGACTACCCCGACTGCATTTTCTACACTGCGCAGTGTCCTGAGCTCACTTTGAATGGCGACGTCGTGTTCCGAATGATCGACGGGATTGTCAACGGGGTCGCGAACATCCACAAAACACGTAAGAAATTAGTATTATTGAAATCCGGGCCGATGGCGTTCACTCTACGGACGAAAGCGAATATATCGATCGACTCCATCAGTTTTTACTTTCGAACTGGTTCAACAATTTTAATTGGCGTACCAACTCCGCTCTGTATTACTCGCCTGATCTGTTGAACTCCATAAGCGCTCGTGATATCTGCTTCCCTATTAACGGAGGTCGTGCGCATACCCCACATTTTTGTCAAGAATTATGGACAAATCTCAATCGCTCTTGTGCTCCTTTGGATACTAGCAGTAGAGCTGCGGGGTTATTGAACGTTCACACGATGACACGCTTACGTGATGATCAAGCGCGGTTCCCAAATATGACAGTGGATTTGACGTTTCTAGAGAGTAAAGAGTACGTGCAAGTGTGTCGTGGTGGGCTCTCTTTTACAGGATTTCGAAGATCCGATGTTAGTACTATCATCCGAGCTCGAGACTGTACCTCCTCTGACTATGAGACGGTCTTTGTGAAAGATTATCGCTACGAAACTGGGTTGTTGATATCTGATGTCACTCAATGGTATGGACTCGTAGCTGCACTACGCTCAATAGGGCAATTGTACTTCTGGTTTCGTGGAAATTGGCTTAATGCTAAGCTGCTATTTTATGTATGTTACACCAAAGCAAATCTCGATCTGGGATTCGTTTAGGAAAAGCTCGAGATTTATTCATGAAAAGTACCGACGCAGTGTGGTTGTGTACGGGGAGTTCCTTTCCCAGTTTTTGTGCTACGATCTGGCTCATTTACTAAGATACTCCATTCAACTTACAATGTTCTTGAAAGCTCATTTCTTCTCTCAAGCCAGGAGCTCTCGATATCAAACCCGAGTCTTTTGTCACGTACGCAGTCGTACAGATGCGTAGTGTATGGATCTACGCACTAGCATGGTATATGGTAGTTTTCATGGGTTACCTCAAACAGACAGCTTCACAATACGATGTGGGAGTAATTGGAGTGACTGGGCGTTTCCGGAATTTTTATTTAGCGCGTTCTCAAGTGTGGCGTAAATTTTTCATTACCGTTGGGACATTTTTTGGGGGCGGCTTAGTTCCTTTAAAAATAAATGAGAGTTTCGGAATATTTGCGGTTCGGAGATGGGGAAGCTGCGAGGTATCAGTACAACTTCCGGCAGGGTGGCGTCGTGCTGGGTGGAGTAGTCATCGATTTGAAGCTCCTTGCCTGCTTACTGTTTCTAGTCTCAGCGCTATGGGGTGTACACGTTATTTGGTCCCAATTATGGGTACTTCGGTGCAATAAAGGCAAGCGATCAGACACACATTGGTTTGTGCTGCCTCCTTCGCCAGTACCATATTCTGCTGGAACATTGTGGCCTGTTGTGAGTGTGTGTTTCCAGTGGCCAAGCACCTTTTATTGTATTCGAGATACCCGACATCGAGACCCAGCACTGCTCAAAACCGTACAGCAGAACCAGTATCGTCACCCGGTATCCCATTAGGTCTCGATTACTTTGTTGGAAACGGCATGGTCGTGCACGGGTGCTCGCTGCTACAAGCTCTACTCCATGTAAGTATCTTGCGGACGAAGAGATACGACAACGAGCACGTTTATCGGGGAAAATCTTTGACTCGTGTCGATTTATTCAGCACCACTTGAAAAGTCTTCATCGACGTCCGCCTGACGTAGAGGCAATGTGGCGTTTATGAATGCAGTCCTTATGAGCGATCCGCTAGTGTATTTATCGCTGGTTCTTGGAGCTGATCGATCGACGCAGCTAGGCTATTATCAGTCTGTCTGGCATCCACAACACATCGTTCTTTTACCTGTTGCAGTTGTGGGGAAATGCAACGAGTTCGTTTGTGGTCTCAAGTTGCTTCGACGTGTTCATGCCTGTGAATTGACTTGGGCAGAGCTTGTACAATGCGGGTGAGGCATACTTAATGCTTAAACTTCTCGTAAATAGAGGTAACAATAAATATCGTATACGGTTTGGAGATATACAGATCTGGACGATGCTTCAATGAAAATGTACGCGCAGGACAGCGAGGCCCAAGTGTGGACAGGATCCCACACAAAAGGCGATGATAGGCATCCTGAGTGGCACGTATATGACCCAACGCACTGTCAGAGTATCTTTGTGACGGGTTTTCAGCGCCACCACAACAGTTTAATGCGTCGATTTGACATCTAAGCGGCGGATTCCTAGCCTGTTACAATAGCTCTCATCCATTCGGAGAGGTGTCAGTGGATCGGGCGGCACATCTCAGGCTACACGAGTAGCAGGCCTCTCGGTAAATGCGCGATACAGTACGGGACAGCTACAAAGACAGTAGAGCTCACTATGAAATGCGTAAAACCCACACCTCTACGTAAAAATTCAATATAAGTATGGCCATAATTTATATGTATGGAATAGCGAAAAATGGGACGATAATCGTAGTGGTCAATACAAAGCTCAAGTGAAAGGTGCAAAGCTCTATTTCCAGTTGGTTTTAGTGTCTCGCAACAGCGTAATAATATAGCATATGACCTACCAATAACAGTGCATTGAAAATGTACATCTATAGGTAATCGTCGATGATGTCTCCTCATCGCACTCTCTATTGTGTATATAGTGCAGATCAGGGATTATGGGGTTTCTCCATTATGGACTATGTGCCCATAATGAATGGAGCTGAGATTTTGCTCTCTCCATCAATAGTCCACAACCATTTTGCGGACCCCTGCCTCAATCAGTGAATCCATACCTCAGAAAGCATACATTGATCTTCACGAAGCCGACTGTTACGTCTACAGGTGGTCATGACTCGTGGCGGGCATTCGGAGACCAAATTCAGATTTTGGTAAGTCGTCGTGAATATACCGATAGCTAAAAACGAGTGCATACATTTCTCGTTCAAATAAAACTTTGTAAAAATATTACTACTACTATTACTACTATTACTACTACTATTTCATACGAGCTTATTAGGTGTAGGTGCCAAGAACAGTAAACCACGTAAGCAAAAGTCATTTTGCGGGGATTTTTACACGTGGTAAACCCAAACGTAGAATCCGATTGCAGAGGTATCGTAGGAGATATTTCCAGGATCTCCGACTGCATATGTACTGAATAATTATATCATCGGGTGTGGACAGCCTTGATAGCCGAGTGCCGCCGCTACGCGGCGGGTAAGAATGAATGTCGTTCCTTGTGTTTTGCCTCCGCTCCGCTCGCCACGGGCTCACTTCACTACTCGCATGGTAGGTTGGCTGAGGCGGGCCCATAGGGACGCAGGGTTGCAGTTTGGGCTCGGCAGCCAGCAGTAGTTTTAGAATAATTTTGTCCAATGATTTGTCCGGAAAAGCGTGACAGGCATGATTACGGATGACAGAAAGTCAAACATGTGGTTTTCCTACGTGTCGTTATCCACACCACTAGACACAGTAATTTAGAATCAAGGTAGTTTTTTGTTACACGACCTGATGATCAGCTGCCTTTAATATTGTACGACCAGACGAATTTACTACCACATTGTTGAAGTAGGCAGACTCTGTAATTCATCCTTTCTCCTTTTACCAAGTCCACCACAAGCGTCTTCTCCTTCTACACTCAAGACTTCCTCTCCACTATGGCCGCATAGACCACTCTCCTTGTGTCCTCACTCCATACTGTACTGCCCTAACAACTCTGCGCAAATCATCCCTCCAACAGACATTCCTTTCTCAAAGGGCGCTCTGGTGACTAAATGACAATAGAGGAGGCAGTGATTTGAAAGACAAGAACATAGGCGGCACATATATTTAAGTTTAATATACCGGTACACCAAACATATGAGACTGCGTCAAACAAAATGTTACTTATGAACCTTTGAGACTTATCGAGATAATCGGGCTTAAAGTTGGCCAATTGATTTTCGCACTTATGAGAAACAGTGACATTTATTGTAAGCTTCCATCGAAAAAAACTGTAAAACCACCCTTATTCAATTGCTTTTAACACGAGCTCTTAAATAACACTTAAATCTCTAAAATTGAAAAATATTGAGCTCACAACACTCCTAAATGTATCGTCATTTCGAGGGCCCATAAATGAAGATAATATTTTTGAGCGACCACAACTTCTTCCGTTTTAAGCATTCTGCAGCTTATAAGGGCTCAAAAGATAGAAGAGACGCCCCGCTTTCGTTTAGAGTGCTTAAATCGCGATTCGTACTTAGGTTCATAAGTAACATTTTGTTTGACGCAGTCTCATATACAGTACCTGTATCGACAGCATTAGACTCATCTACTGCATGTAGCACAACATCTAAAGGCGTCAAGTAGCTCAAGGCTAGTTTCTCTCGTACTTTAATAGTTAGTTTATCACCAGAGATTCAAGTTCCGAATTGTACAAGTAACTTTACGAAAAACATTCACGATGTTCACATTTTATAGCAACGCGTTTTTGGTGGTGGTGAAAAGGCAGCTCCAGTAACTAGCCGGATAGCTGACATCCAGTTTCATCTTGTTTTCACTAAGGAAACCACTTTTTAACATCAAGATTTGTGATTGTAGCTGTATCTGGTTGCGGAAAGAGATTATTTTCAATACAAAAAAAGATTGAATTCAACACCTCTAAAAAAAGGATGCTTTTCAATAGCTAAAAGGTGGTATTGATGTACTCTGTCCCGTTTATTTATATTACAGCTGTGTGTGTTACAACATATTGATATTTTTAGACATCCTGGTATGACACGAGACGGCGCATTCGCCAACAGACGCTGATCCGCAGTCATGAGCGACGATGGACAAGATCCAGAGGTCTTGCCGCCTGAGGGTGATTCTTCTAACGTCGCACATAGTTCATTCCGGTTTATCCCAACCCATTTTACAGAAGATGCTGCTGTTACAGCGCTACACAGTGCTGATACATCTGAATACAGCCATGTACGCACGTTATTGCAACACTTGCCCTGATGAAGCAATATGACCTGCAAACAGCAACCGCTCACATGCCTGTTCGGAAACAGAGTGTGAGTCAGCGAAAAGAACAAATTGTCTGAGCAAGGACGACTGTAGGAAAACTGGAAAAACAATTTGTTCAAAAACCATCCTTTCCAATTGGGTGGAACGTGACCAAACAACTTCCAGTTGAAGACACCGAAGGAAAAATCACGTTGAGAAATGTACCTGGCCGAGTTGTGGATTGGCAAAATTGTATTGGGCCAAGAGGTGTCTATAACTGGGCGGTTGAGTTCAACAATGGTGCTAGGAAATTGCTGGAAGTGGATCAATTGGCTGCGCTGATTAACAAGTGCCACCACGAAGGGCTAAACGTTACAGCGCGTCTTTTCTAGTCGAAGCGTGACTCACGACATCGTGGTGATAACCATAGTAGTTCTAATACCATATGCTTTGCATAATACATACAGAAGTATCGATTTCCATCCAATGGAAATTGTATTGAAAAGCATCCGATTTTGTATAGCAGATAAGCCGCACCCTCTGGTTGCTTACAAACGCCAAGTGAATGAATAATTTGCCAACATCCCAGAATCTGAAGAGCCGGTAGATCAGCGTTTCTGTTTGAGAACGATTATCCTGATCTCGGATTTCTGTGGTTTCATTGGCTAACACTCCTTTCTTGAGATTGGGTAGGTGTGCCCGTATAGAGACCCCGTAGTACGGTGTTTTCAGTCTGTACGACTGAATACAAAGCTGTTACAGTAATTACTGGTCATTTTGGAATCCACCCATACCACCAACAAGGCTTTGACACTCCCACGAACCAGCTTGCACAGAATGCGTCTGCTCCTGTGGGTGTTGATTGCGACTTTGGCCATCTTCGTTTCGAGCTGTGAGGCCGCTTCATTCGACAAGAACAAGCCACTACCGCGCGTACTATCTAGCAAGTCGACGTCACACGTCCGTGCGGTAGAAAATGCCATCGAGATCGACACTCGTAGAGGCGACAGCGGCAGGGATGAGACTGAAGAGCGAGGTATTGCCCAGACGATCGCCGATAAAGCCAAGAGTATCAGCAAGAGAACAGTTGATACATCCAAACACCTTAGTAAGAGAACCGTCGAGCTATGGAGGCGTCTCAAAGCGTGGTACCTCAAGAAGGAGGCAGGCATACTCGAGCGAAGATTTAAGGAACTAGTTGCGGAGAAAAAAACGTATGCCGACGTCAATGGGAAACTCTGTTGTATAGTGGGCGGTGGTCGACTCCGTCAGGCTTCAAGCGGTTTCTCAAGAAGTATAATGAATGGTTGAAGAAGAATGGCTACTTGGCCCTTGCAAGAAAAGAGAACGACAGGTGGTTTACATCGACAACGTACCAAGAAAACGCTTGCACGTTTTCTTACCGTGTTTTCTTCACAAAATGACAGTTAAAAAATGATCAAGTTGCAATCAACTGAAGGAGTAGCTCTACCAGTAAAACATCGGTCGTCTGCTAATCGTATTGTTACCTAAAAGTGTGCATACTGGGGTGTTAAATTCCTGTTTATTCATTTAGTGGTGCAACTTAAGGCTGATTTAGCTCCGCTGAACGTCACTGTCTAAATAAATCCACCTTGCCAAGTCAAAACGCCTTTATTCTTCCGAGCCCTGGGCACTCTCAGCGTCCGTCTTGATCGACGCAAGAATAGAGTATTCATAGTTCCATGATGCATCTCTTTCGGCTGAAGCTAGGCTCAGATTTGAAATTTCTGTTCCTGAACGAGAAAACCAAGAGATTCGAGTCCAACGAAAAAGCGAAGCTCGAAGATAACGACCATTCATGAGCAGCTATTTGCCGTACACGTGTGTTTTTAATAAAGATAGCCGGGGATACTGTATCTCTAGCCCAATTGGTCAAAGCGATGAATGCGGTTGTTTCATTGGTTGAAAATAAGCTATGGACAACGACAAGTTTGGTACTGCTGGCACGTATTTTATTTTAACTGCGTTTTGCCCATACTGTAACGTAATGGATACAAAAAATAGATATCGTACCTTACAAAACGGTCCTCCACCTATTCAGCTTGTAAAAACGCTACTCAGAGTCGTTACCACATCCCGCTTCCTACAAGACGATAACTCCATCTGAGTGACACAACAGCGATTGTGTTGCTGGGTAAGCTGTAGTTTTTATTTTACTCTAAAATTTCAAAAGCGACATTTACGAATTCTTTAAAATTCTTTTTTTGCTGGTCAAATTTGAAGCGCACGAGCCTCACATTTCATGTGAAAATAGAACAGCTAAATGTCGAAGCCAGGAATGCGGGAAGCCATGCGCGCACGAATGCTAAGGGTAGGCTGCGTGTGGTAGAGTAGCCCGAGGAGCTGCGCTAACACACGAACGAGCCGATTTTGTTGTGGAGCGTCTAATTAGGGCGCTGGTTGCGAGAGAGGAAAACTGTGGACTATGTTCGGTCTGTTCAAGGGTTTCTCGGGATTCTTCCAGCGACGACGACTACGTTGATGACTCCTTTCTGACGAAGGATGACGTGGCGAATGCGGAGGAAGACATGAAAAGCCTCAAAGACGAAATCAGCGATGACGACATTACCAAGCCTGATTACTCTAGAGTCACCGCGACCACGAACCAGAAGGACGCGAAGGGCGCAGCAACGAATGAAGAGGGTACGATAGGGAGTGCGGGTGAAAAGAGCGAGGCTACGTATAAGAAGGATGCAGACGTTGGTGAGAACGAGTTACAAATGATATCGATTCTCGTGTGTCGGGTGTGGAAATAGAAGAAGGCGCGGCCGCGGTCATGCCTGGCACGGTGAATGAGGATGAGGATGATGTCGCAGATAACATGGGCATGTATTTGTTAATGGCGATAAATGATTAAGTTTTAGTGCTTACAATATGGTCGTCTGTTTGCCGAAGTGACGGATACTCCTGTGGACGCAGGCGTAACGACCACTGACACGGCAGAGGCCCGCACGCCAGTGTCCTCGGCACAAGATGGTGACGACGACACGGTTGCGGGTGGGACGGCGATGGTGGCGCTAATATGAGTGACAATGGCGACGAGAATGCAAGTACGCACGGTATGTTGCTTGAATAATTGTGTTGCTTACTATATTGCTCCTGGTTTTGGTTTTCGGTAGACTATATCCTTTAGTTTGTTCAGGCCGCTCGAACCGATGCTGAGCTGGAGTGAGTTAATCACAAGAGGCGACATGAGTCACCGCATGAGAGATCGGTTTGCACTGAAGAAGATGGTGAGGATTGTCGTCCATTCAAGCGCACCCGTACTAGTCTCACAAACACCGCTACGAGCACGAGTGCTGTCAATCAACAGCGAGCCCGGCGTCGTACAAAAACATTTGAAGCGTGTGAGAAGATTATCAAGGCGCGTCAAGCAGCCGTTAGCACTGAACCAGGCCTGTCCAAGAAACCGTTCAAGAGCTGATCCAAACACTAATCATCGACAAAGATTTTGTGAAATGGCGTGTTCTGGAAAAAGAGTCTCCAGAAGCGAAAGCCTTTCTTTGTCAGCTTCATGCGCTGACGTACTGGCGTGCAGTCTGCAAGTGAGACAAGTCTAACATGAAGGTGGTGGAGAGAGATACAATGGAAGCAGCATTCGCTAAACTCATTTACTGGTGCGTGGTAATGAGATTAAACTCGGTCGATTGATATGCTGCTCCTATTGTTGCTTGTGTTGTTGCTTATGTGGTTGCTGACACACTATTGTGGTTGGTGTGCATCGTATAGCAAGACACAGAGGATGTGTCGAGCTTTTTTTGTTATGGGTCACGGCCTGTATCACAATACAAAAGGCAAGATCTTTGCGGCCTGCCAGCGATACGTAGTGTGCCAGATTAGGTGCACAGCGTAACTAGGTACAAAACTTCTTCGCTGAGCAACCTCGCTTGGTCACACGGCGCTTATTCTTGGGGGGCTCGGCGACGGCTGGCTTGGAGACGGCTGGCTCGCTCTCCGCAGATGGCTCGTTGGATGACGGCGGGTCGTCAGCTGTCTGCGGTGGCGAGGCAGCAGCAGGCTCGACAGGCGCGGGTGGACTTTCGGCTGGAGTAACGCAGATAGGCGTGCTAACTGCGCTATCGTCGTCGTTCTCTCCGTCTTCTTCGAGGCAAGCGCCAACTTTCTCAGGAATGATGCGAAGCCAGCGCTCCATCCTGCATAGACGATCTTCGCAAGATCCATATACGTCATACATTTCTTTTTTCCACACTTTACCTGTTCCTTGTAGGTGAGCTATGATATGCGTCCTGAAGCCCTCGTATGAAAGGCGCTTACCGCATAGCCACTCCTTCCCCGTTGATTGCGTATACTCACATTGAAAACCCTGCGAGGCCCTCGATGGCTGTGAGTGTGTCTTCGTCCGCGTCATCTTTTGAAAGAGAGTGAGTCTTTTGCCAGACTGGGAGCATCCGACTCGCAGCAAATCTTGTGTAATCTTTGGATTTGCTAGGATTTGCTAATATCTTCCATATCCGAATTGGGTACAGCGTATACTCTGCGTATACCCCTCCCACACAAAAAATCCTCCCCCTCCAGCAAATTCGTGGCGCCAACGGACACAAATGCCGCCGCGCCCACAAAACGCTCCAAAGCGCCCCCTGTTGGCAGAAGCCAGCGACGATATTAGTGACGGCGCCGCATCCGGCGGCTCTTTGAGTGAGTGGGAGCCGTCACTAAGCCCACCTCGTGTGAAAACGACGGGGCCGAGTAGCGCTAGCGAGGAAGCCAGACCAGTCTGTGTCATCGCTCCGCCTCCGGGGGAGACGCAGTTCAGGTCGTGGGAAGAATTCGAGGCATACTTCGCGCAGTACCAAGCTCGGTCGTTCCAGGAACAGTGCGAAAAGTTTTTAAAATTATAACCAGTGTTATCTAAGCTAATCGAGTGGCATGTTATCGACACAATATTAGATCTACCGTACCAGAACGAACACCTCAGTTCAAGTACGGAATGCTCGGATAGATGCCCAGGGATCCAAGGCGTGTAAGATTCCCGACGAGTGGGACCAGTACGCAAAAACATACGTGTGTACGCACTAAGGCAATTTCGGATCGCAAGCCACAAGTAAGAGGCCTCGTCAGGAGAGTGGAGCTTCTGGATGCTCTGTTCAGGTATGTTGCTGCTGCAAATAGAGATGTCGGGTGTGCTGCGAAAGATGCATGATCAATTGGACGAAGCCAGATTTATTCGGGCATGGTCTGGTTCAATATGGCATGGTCTGATATGATTGGGTATTGACTGGTTTGATCGGACAAATTTGCTAATATCTGCTGGCAATATTTCGTTGTTTTCAGATCAATGTGTGCGTTCAAGAGATCAATAAAGCTACCCATACATTTTCTCTAATGATTATGAAGTGCCACCTTCAGCACAATCACACATTGAACGAGTACGCTTCCAAAAGCCACTCGTCTAACCGTGTGTCCCTCGATGAGAGTGCTGTAGAGACAGTGGACGAGCTCCGCAAGGCCGGCGCGAAAAAGACAAGCATTCTCAAGCTTATCAAGGACGATTGCGATAGCAATCCGAAGCCGCAGGATGCCTTCAAGTTGGCTCGCAAGTTGAAGGCTCGCGAACAAGGATTAACCCCAACCTCTAGCTCAAAGCGATTAAGGAAGTGGATGTCCGAATTTGGTGATGTTCCTGGCAACGTGGGGCGCATCTTCGTGGACGATGTGGGAGAAAAGGTATGATATACGACGTTTATGTTTTAAATTTTATTTCGCTATTGCCTATCTAAACGTTTCATT
>NW_003303725.1:70989-73578 GCF_000142945.1 Phytophthora infestans T30-4 | reverse complement strand
CCCGAGGCAGAAAGAATGCCCCCCCCCCAATTTGCATTGAAACCTGCTAGCGCACAGACAACCTCACGCGGCAAAGATGTCATATAACAGCCTTCCACTTTCTCGTTGCTCCATCTCCCACCCCTTCTTATGCTGGCCTCGGATGCGCCATTCGCTTTGGCGATGACGCACGAGCTAGTCGGCAAATGTGTGTCACCTGCAAGTTAAAATAAGGAAGAGTGTTAATCCATGTGATGTGAAAGCATGCGATTCAATGTGAATCTGTGGGATGCTAAACGCTGTTAACATCATAACATATTACACAAAGCTACATATTACCTTTTTGCTTGTGACACCGCACGCTTTCAGGGCCTTCTTCGGCCCGTTAGCTTGTGCGCTGTACGATATCTCGCGTTCCTTTATCTTGCCATCGATGAGCTGGATGTTGTACCACGATGATCGGACACGCATGTCCGGAAATGTCTCCCCAATTACATGGAACCGCCAAAGCAGGTATATGGCCAGGGCTCCAATAGGGACAGGATGACGTCGCGGTATCGGATACAGCCGCTGTATTCGATACGGCCAAACTGATTCATCTTGCCTTGGTTCAATTACAGCAAGCGCCGCCACGCACTTCGTTGGGCCTTAATTGAAAGCTCCCTGGAGAATAGATCGGGTAGCTGAAGTTCCCTCGTCGTCTCCCCCCTAGCCATAAGCGCGTGACCGAAGCGAATGTCAACTCGATCGTGAAGAGCCCTACCGTTGTTTTTCCATAAAGTATGCTGACACATTGCGTAGCTGGCCGACCGAGTACGTGTCCTGCACGGTACCTTTGCCACGGTCATCGAATTCTTCGCGCCGACGCGTTGCTCGTTTGCGCCTATGGTTGCGCAAGAATACTCAGAAAGTGCCTTGCCGCACGGATGTGGGTGGGACCCAATACCGAGAGACTTTTGGATGCTGTAGGGGTCTACTAACGCCTTCATTTACCATTCAATACCCTCCGCCGAGAGAGAATGACCGTACCGTCCTGCTTGCGCCGCGAGCCACGTGGACGCACCACCTCTTCGAGAAAAGGCAAGATCTTGCCCTCGGTCACGACACTTCCATCAACAAACTGACGGCCGTTGCACCACCTAGCCCACTCGCCCTGTTTGGGCTCGTAGCTGCGACGAGTGTTGCGTGTGCAGCACTTGAGACTGTCCACCACAACTTATTGGGCGGCGCTTTGCTCCGCAGCGCTGTTCTCGATGGCGAGATACGTGTTGGCTGCCATCGGTAAATTTTGAATGAATGGCTGCACAGGGGAGCGACCCCTCGCGCGTTTTCTCTCCTCGCCCCCTTCTCCCGTAATGTCAAAACATGTTTTCACACTCGCTTGTCAAACGCTCAACAGTCGACCTCTACTTACCGATACTGTGCGTAGTCACCTAACCGCAGTCGACCACATTATGTATCAACTTTCTTTCACTTTAAAACAAAATGTATCGATTGTGACTCGCTGTGACAATAGAAAGCTTAAGCAGCTCAGAACGAAGCTAAAATCTAAGAATGTCTGATAAATTTTGTTGTTATTCGTTTCGTGTTATTGTCTGAGGGTGACAAGTTGCGTTGCGCTCTCAACAAAGAAACGGAATCAGTTGATAGCTAGTGTCAAATCTACGCCCTCCAAACGAGATGGAATCGGACAGCGACGACGACGTTCTCGAGTGCCGTCGCGTGGCAAGGGAGATGCTGGATGCCTCACGGATGAAACGACTACATGTGACTGGGAGACCGCTTCCAGACTTCGTTATCGGAGGCTGACGCTACTCTATGACTCAAAACCTCGGTTCTCGTTACTAGGTGTTCGATTTCATATCAGCGACGTCACCGACGGCACATGCCTGACCTTCTATAGATTCACCCACCGACAGCTTCGACGTTTACAAGCTTCGTTTGAGTTACCGGAAGTGATCGGGACAGGTTTGCACTCGCGTGCATGCTGTAGTGGGCTAGATGGCCTCTGTATCACACTTCACCGTCTAGCGTACCCTACAAGATGGATGCATATGGCTACAATCTACGGAAGGTGGCCAAGTGCTCTAAGTAGTATTTTCTACTTTGTCATCGGATTGATTAGTGAGAAGCGTGGTCAATTACTACTGGGGGACTTAGAATATGCTAGTTCTAGACTGCAAACGTTTAGTGAAGCTATTTGCAACCAAGGAGGCAAGCTAGACTGTGTTTGGGGTTTCGTGGATGGGACTGTACGGGGCATTTGCCGACCGGGAGGAGCTCGAGACCAGCTAAGTTTGCATTCCCACCACAAAAGAAAGCATGGGCTAAAATTCCAGAGCGTCGTCACTCCCGAAGGAATGATCTTTCACCTTTACGGACCGTTGAAAGGGTGGAGGCATGTCGCTGTATTGTTGCGTCAATCGGGGCTAGAGGAACGCATAAGTGCGAATGAAAGATTTTGTGGCTACTTTATATATGTGGATCAAGCATATGGTCGATCGGACGCGTTTGTTTCGCCTTTTAAGGGATCAAGTCTGACACCAGCTCAAACTGCGATCAATGCCTCCACGGCGGAGGTCAGAGCCACGGTTGAATGGTCTTAGTGGG
>NW_003303725.1:68333-70527 GCF_000142945.1 Phytophthora infestans T30-4 | reverse complement strand
ATGAGCGGCCAGGCAGACAAGCGCCTGACCGGAAGGCTAATCACCATGTTTGGATGAGTATTGCCAAACATGGAATTTCATTGACAGTCATTATTTTTCATTTGAATTCACATTGAAGATTTTGACCCGGTTCAAATGAACCGCGGCTCACTACTACGCTACGCTACTTCAAGATTCGACTCAAGGACTACTTAGAATCTAGTATAGTGAAATGCATATATCTTACATAGGATACCAAGGGAATGCTAACAAGCACTTCCTCGTAGCCTACAAACAACTAACGATTTCAATCTCACTTTCCAATTTACCTTCTTCGAGGCACATCAGCTGCCTCCTAAGCCTTACCTTCGAGTCCCCATCGTTGGACTCTCGCCGCCCTCCTCCGCTTCGCTCCTCACCACGCGACTCGTTCCTCGTCGCTGTTCCTCTGCGCCGTGCTCTCACCAGTCGTCACATGCCTCCTCCAGCTCGTTATCGAGCAACGCTGAAAGGCGGCGGTGCTTACTCCCACTCGGCTTTCCTGTATCACTCTACTGTCTTTCTGCAACTCGTTAAACACAAAATACATTCGTTAAACAATTTAATTTAGTTGAAAGATAATCACTTATACCTTTTTTTCTGCTGCCATCATGCGTCACTGCCCATCCGTCTCCAGTTCTTGGGCCATAGAAGCTGCTTCTTGCTTCTTGTTCTGATTTTGAGCGGCAGTGGCCTCCTTCAGTTGTAATAACTGCTCCAAAATGTCGTCGTTGTCCGTATGCACTTCGCTAAGTCCACTTGCAGATTCGTTTTGCTTCTTTTGGGCAGCAAATTTCTTTAAGAGAAGCGGTACGATCACGACACGCGCGTAAACCAAAGTTTTTGCCGCTAGAGAGCTGTTCATCTGATTGGCTACACCTTTCCACCCTCAGTTACTTCTTTTCGCTTAGCACCAAACGGTGGTGTAGCTAGAACCTCAGTTAGCAAGGCCTTGTCGCTGGAAGCGGTAAGGCGGGAGCGCTGCTCAAGTTCCACCACTTTTTCGCAGATAAGACCCTCGTCTTCAGACGCATGCGGGTGCTGTGCTTCTTCAACTTCTTCTGGGGCAGGTGAAGGTTCTTCTTGCCCAAGCTGGATAGATGCAGTAGCGCCATAGCCAAGCAGGTCGTCTTGGGAGCAGTCGCTATCTTCCATTAAGATGCAGCCTAGGGGAAGTTTCCGATGTGATTTGATTCGTTTCGTACAGTAAATTATTGTTTATGCTGTCATTTGGAATGCTCGTAACGAAAGTTTCCAACGAGAGTTTGTCGTTGCAAAAACTTGTAGTGTCACGAAGTTGTGGAGACGCACTTATTTCCGCTTGAGTTGTAGTTGTAGGAACTTGACTTGAGTTGTAGCAGGAAAAAATGAGAATGAATTGAGTGTTTAAGCAAAGAGAAGGAAAGCATCTGCCCTGTAGCCAAACCTCAACTATGAATGCAACTTCAAGCACGATCTACGTCTGGTTGAACAGTAGAGCGAAACGGAGAGTGAAGGCTTGGAAAAAAGGTTGTGTAAGTAGATGCTGGAGTCAGGAGGGGGCATCATCATGACAGTCTCTCCTCCGAAACAAGTCAGGGGTCACCAGAGCGCAATCTACGCGAAGTTGACTGTAGATCTTGTAGAAAATTGGTGATAAGCCCGCTTGCTTGTGTCAACTCGGACTCCGGCTCCCAGCTATCCTTGTTGTCACGACCGTACCCGCGGACTTTGTACTGAATAATGCCTTTGAGCACGCGACGATCTAGGATACGCTGCACCTGAAATCCCTCGTGACCCTCACAGGGAAGTAGTCGGAGAACATCGCTCAGCCGTCGTGGGTTGGCGTCGAACTCGTACGGTCGGAGATAAGAAATGTGGAACTCGTTGTGCAGCTTGAGCCCGGGTGGGAGCTGAACCTGGTAGGTATCCGGTGTGGTAAGCTTCAACACGGGATATGGGCCGATGTATCGTGGAGCGAGTTTACGCTTGCCGGAAACGTAAAGATGATGCAAGTCAAGGTCAGTAGTATCAAGAAGAACTTGATCACCGGGAGCAAACTTGTAGTCGGGAAAATTGCGGTCATGAAAATACTTCATTGAAGCCTGAGCCTGCTCAAGTGAGTCCTTGCACTGTTGCAAAGCAACTTGTTGGTGCTGTACAAATTGCAGAGCTGCTCGTGAAGATGAAGGAATGG
>NW_003303725.1:62930-65507 GCF_000142945.1 Phytophthora infestans T30-4 | reverse complement strand
GTCCAACCGATCGATGTCCCATTACACGTCGCCTGCCACCAATATGGCAAGCTGAGGTGGCTCGCACGCACTGCGTGAACGAGAGTGCCGCTGTAGTTCCACGACAACTGACCGCCCGCGACTTCCAATCAATGTCGGGATTAACTTCTACAAGCCATGGCATACCTTGTAGGACGTGTTTACCTTCCGGAATCTCCATCGCGAAAGCGTCCGTTGTGTACAGGAGCAAATCCATCCATTTCCAACGTAAAATTTACAGTTTTCCGAGGATCGCGATCCGCTGGTTGTTGCCGATAGTTATACGGAGAGACTTTTTGTGTGAAGTCACCTCAGACCAAAGCGAATGTGCCAACTTGCGGTGCTATCGCATTGAAACGAAAGCACCGTTGGTCGATGAAACATCTCAACGAAGCGTTTAGAAATGCGCCCCAATTGGAGGCAGTAGTCAGTATAGATTTGTCGAACGCGACTTGCATCATCTGAGTGATAACAAGGTCGCTTGGACGGGGCCACGGTAGCCAAAGTACTGCCATCTTTGACTACCGTTGTAGGCTCAGTGGGTTGCCACCCCACCGAGCCGTCTAGGTTTTTTGTTGATTGGCCCGCTGGTTCGTCTTGAGCTTGCGGCAGACGGCGCGTGTGTGACCAGGCTTGGCGCAATACTCACACACTCGGCCGGCGGCGTTTGTGGACGCCTGCTTTGTTTCTCCAGAGGAACTTGCGGTAGCAGGCGGCTTCGTGTTGTTTCCTTGGCCACCAGTGGCACTTGCTGTTTTGGCCTCGTTCTTTCGGTTGTTGAGGCCTGCCGTTGCGGTTTTGGCCGGGCGGGAGTCAGCGTAGCGGTGAGCGAGTTCGATAACGTCCTGCAGCGTCTTCGGCACATGTTGAAAGATGAAGCTGCTGACGTCTTCTGGTAAGTGCTGTTGGTAGTACCAACGTTTGACGAACGTCTTGGTCTAACTGCGAGGGTAAGTGTAGGAATCGCGACGTGTACTCTTGCTGGGACCCTGTGCGTCGAAGCTGGTGCAACTTTGACAGCACCTTGTGCTCGAAGTCGCTGTCGCGAAACCTCTCAAGAATATTGGCCTTAAAAATGGCCCATGTTGCTGGCTGGTTTCCGAGTGACATCTTAAAGTCGCGGAACCAGGTTTTAGCCGTGGGACCAAGGTTGGCAAATATCATGTCCACGAACACGGACGTGTTGCCCTCCATGTCCGATTGGCAATCGGCATAGTACTGCTCAGTACTGAAGATCCATAATTCTAGGTCATCAGTTGTCTGCCCGTTGAATGATGGAGGATTGCCCTTCTTCTTCTGCGAACGCTGCATTAGCACTTGCTGCTGTAGCATTTGCTGCTGCGTCTGCGTTTGCTGCGCGATAACTTGGCTCAGAAACTGCTGTTGCTGTTGCGTGCTCGTCAAGAAGGCCTGGAACATTTGCTGCAGCATGGCAACGCCATCCGGTGAACGGGTTGCTTGTTGAGTAGCTGGTGCCGCTTGCGTCCCAGTTGAGTTGGCATCTTGAGATGGAGCCGCTTCGGTCGGTGCACTTGCGGTGGCCGTTGCGTTCTCATCTCGCATCCGACGACGTTGTTGCCGGGGTCTTGGATTGGGGCTCCGATTGCGCATAACCATGCTTTCGAAGTCGCCTAGAATCGCTTCAATAGATTTAAAACTGTCACGAAGTTGTGGAGACGCACTTGTTTCCGCTTGAGTTGTAGTTGTAGGAACTTGAGTTGAGTTGTAGCAGGAAAAAAATGAGAATGAATTGAGTGTTTAAGCAAAGAGAAGGAAAGCATCTGCCCTGTAGCTAAACCTCAACTATGAATGCAACTTCAAGCACATCATGAACACGATCTACGTCTGGTTGAACAGTAGAGCGAAACGGGGAGTGAAGGCTTGGAAAAAAAGATTGTGTAAGTAGATGCTGGAGTCAGGAGGGGGTATCATCATGACATGTAGCTTAAAGGCTCTAATGTCACAGCTTGACCGTCGACACAGTCGAGTTTTGGCACCGAGCTTGCCATCTTCAAGCAAACATGCAGAGCGAGTTGCCCATCTCTTTTGAAGCTTTTTCAAGAGAATTATGCGACCGTGCTCTGCAGAATTCAATGTTCCTCCACGAGAAGATGTCTGCCATGTAAGTTTCGGTCAACATTTTCTGTTGTCCAATGAATCATTGACAATGATACTGATACAAAAGCTCGCTTCCGACAGCGATTAATTGGAATAAAATGCTACTTCAGAAGTAGTACACTTGGCTTGTATCGATCTAATCATCCTTCACATTCATAGTGTAAGATGTTAAGGAGTTTAGTTGAATGTTCTCTATCAAATACACCATCAATTAGCTTTAACGCAGCTCGCACGTACGCTACTACAAAATACTACTACACCTCACTACTTCACTTCTATCGGCCATACACTTCTGTTGTGTGAGATATCAATGAGTTCAATCCTCGTTGATGTGCACATCACTCGTCGAGTACTGGCAAAGCTTGCCCGACGGACCGTCGCCCACGTTCGACGGCGTCTTGCTGGCCTGCGACCACTGACACACTTTGACGTTCTTCTTGC
>NW_003303725.1:38815-62577 GCF_000142945.1 Phytophthora infestans T30-4 | reverse complement strand
CGTCAATCCCACCACACGTTCTCAATGGTGCAGTCGTGGTAGTCGCAGTGCACGCCCTCCTTCTGGTTCTTGCCGATGATGGCGTTCTTCAGAGTGCCGCCAGCCTCCACGAGGAAGACGGCCGTGTCCTTCTGGCCCTCACCACCCGAGCACGTGATGTCCGAGCGCTCGAAGGTCTGCATCTTGCCATCGAACACCTCGCCGGCCTTGATCGTGTACGGCTTCTTGTAGCGGACGATGCCCGTGCAGGCCGGCCACGTGCCGTCCGGGACGGAAGCCGTCGTGTTCTTGACGGTCTGCTGGATGGTCTGCTCGACATCCTCAACGTTCTCCTCAACGGTGGGGGCCGTGGTCATGGGGTCTTTGACTTCTTGGAAGGCTTCATGGTGGGCGTCGGCGTGGCTTCCGTCTGCGTGACTGAGTCACCGTCATCGGTCTGCTCCTCTTGCGACGACGGAGTCTTGGCTGCCTTGGAAATGTCCTCGTTGATGTGCACGTCGCTCTCCGAGTACTTGCACAGAGGGTTGGACGGACCGTGGCCCAGCATCTTGGGCTCACCGTTGGCGTTACCCTGCGACCACTGGCACACCTTGACGGTGGGCTTGCTCGACTTGACCCAGACGTTGCGGAGTGTGGCCTGGTCGCCCCAGTTCTTGTTGACCGTCACGATGGCGTTGGTCGGGTTGAGGACGTACGTGTTGGACACGGACACCTTCTTGGGTCTGTTGCCACAAGTGCCGCACGAACGGTAGAGCTTGCTGATGTCCTCGCCGTAGAAGCCGTCGATGTCGACCGTACCGAAGCCGTTGTGCTGGATGACCTTGTCGTCGGCGTACCGGGCCCCGCCACCGATGACCTTGGTCACGCTGGACGCCGTTCCGCTCTTGACACTGAGGGCGTCCTCGCACACGTCATCCCACCACACGTTCTCGATTATGCAGTCGTGCTTGTCGCAGTGCACGCCCTCCATTTGGTTCTTGCCGATGATGACATTCTTGAGGTGGCCGCCGGCCTCGACGTTGAACACGGCCGTGTCCGCCCCGCTTTCGGATTGGCCCTCGCACGACACGTCGGAGCGCTCGAACGTCTTCATCTTGCCGTCGAAGACCTCGCCAGCCTTGACGACGTAGGCCTTTGAGTACTGCACGGTGCCCTTGCTGGCTGGCCACGACCCGTTCGGCAAGGAAGCCGAGGTGGCAACCGCCAGGAGGAGAGCCGCAGACGTCACGAACGGCGAGAAAGACTTAACCATCGTGGATTGGTGTGAAGGGTTTAGCCAAGTTGTTGCCCGAGAGGAGGCGAATTGATTAATGAGCCAAAGCCACTTAATCGCTTTAGACACTGCGATCATCAAGGAGTCATGGCCGTGTGTACGCTTCCACGACTCCGCGGCCCTAGTGTTGCTGCAACTATTGAAGGTGAGGCGAGGAAGGTGGAGGAAGAAGGAAGAAAAAAGAGATGTGATTGAATTTTATGAGTCTGTCTTCAGAGAGTTTCCTGGCACCATTGATTTATCTTTCCTGTAAAAGGTGATGTATCGACTTATGCAGGATTGGGTCCAGAACATATGTTGTATTGTAAGACATTTTGTACAATAACTTGTACGCTATGTCACCAATTAGGACACATCATTGACAGCCTCTCTGTGTCCCAAGTTGGGGGCAGTTCTTATCCCAGATATTGCAGCTGATTTGCATTCAAGACGTTGAGGACTTTGACTTAAATTACTACTTCGAGGATAATCGACTGTTTCTTGCGGTAGTGAGCTGCTAGAAAGTATGTCTTTACCTTTCCGAAGGTCGCAAAGTTCTTTACCGTCGTGCAGTTCAAGTATCAGTGAAATACGCTTGCTTTCTCTTCCGTATCGTTCTCGTTGAGTGCATTAGGTGTTCATTTCCTGATCTTTCAACTTTTGCACAGGTGCAGTTTTCTTCTGATTTGCATGCAAGTATTGAAGGTGTTGATCAAGTGCAATCCTCAAGGGAGCGAGACTTAGTGCGATGCGCGCCTGACGCTATAGTCTGGGCTAGCTCTGAGTGAACTTGTTTCACTCGGTAGCGAATCGTCTCCACTGGTCTCAATAACCTTGGGTTTTGTCATATTGATTTACTGCAATCAATATTTAGCTGCTATGGTTCATGTGATTTGCACAGTACTAATATACTATCGTTTGTATACAGAGATGCCTGTCAGTCTTCGCACATCAGTTTTGTGCCAACATCAAGAGATGCTGTCGGACCGGTACTCAATGTGCGGTCTCTTATCGATCAGCAACGCTCTTCAAACTAGGGATTTTATCACCCCAGCCATGTTGCGGCCTATTTTGGCTCGGTTGGTAGAGGTGAGCCCAAGTGTGGATCATGGACATCCACGCTACGGTGCCTACACTATGGATGCGTTGCAGAAGGGCTTGCAGAAGCGGCGGAAACAGCTGATTTACCTGAACACAAAGTCGGGGCTCAAGAGCAGATCCAAGCGACCTGCCTCCATCGTGCTGAGTCGAAAATCGGCTCTGCTGGTTATAGGTAGGCGGCCTGGGCAACGAGCAGGTACATGGCATTGTATCGCTCGTGCCTGGGTTGGTAACAAGTTTGTGTTCATCGATTCCGACACCTATCACTTCTTCCCTAACCGGGAGGAGCTTTTGACAAGTTTCTTTGAGACAGTAGATGGTGTGTACTCAATTGAGGACATTCCTCCTGCTAATCTTTAAGATTTAAATAATACGTATTTACTTTTAACAAAACTTGTTGCTGTATAAATTTTACATATCGATTAGTATTTTTCTTTTCCTTTTTCTCTTTTTCTTATTTTTGTATATGTGTCTTACATAGTGACCCTCTTAGATTTATAAAAAGGGGTTTTGATAGTGCTTTTGTAAAAATGTCTGCTACCATTTCTTTGGTGTTGCAGTACATAATTTCAAATTCTTTTCGCTCTACTTTTTCTTGTACAAAGTGATACCGAATGTCAATGTGCTTGCTTCTGCCATGCAGTTCTGGGTTGTAGGAAAGTTTAATACAACTTTGATTGTCCTCAAATAGGGTAATAGCATGTGAGCTTTCGTGTTTAAGCTCTACTAAAAGAAGCTTTAAGAAAATAACTTCTTGCATGCAGTTACATAGGGCTATGTATTCTGCCTCTGTTGTGGACAGAACTACGGTGTGGTGCTTTCTCGATTGCCATGAAATTGGGCTTCCACACATATATGCGATATAGCCTCCCACAGATCGTCGTGTGTCTGGGCAATTGGCGTAGTCTGCGTCGGAGTATGCAGTGAGATAATGCTTTGACTTATACTGCTCTAGATTTTGCTTTCCACCAAGGGTGATGCCAAGATTGCGCGTACCGTTTAAGTACTTCAATCCTCTCTTAACAGCATTCCAGTGAGGTTTTCCTGGGTTCACCAGGAATTGACTGACTTCTCGTAGAAAATATGCGAGATCAGGTCTAGTTCCCATCATTAAGTACATGAAGCTACCAACTGCCTCTCTGTACGGGATCGCTTTCATCTCATGTTTTTCTTCTGGCGTTTGGGGGCACATGGCCTCCGTCAGCTTCACACTGGGATCAGCGGGTGTACCAACCGGGTGTGCATCAAGATGAGAGAAGCGATCCAGGACTTTGGTAGCGTACTTCTCTTGGTGGATGAAAATGGTTCGGTCCGTACGGTTGCGTATGATTGACCAGCCTAAGATGTATTGAGCTTCACCGAGATCAGACATTTTGAAGCGCTGCTTGAGAGCGTTCTTTATGTTGTTAATGATATCAAGCGTAGTGGCTATGATGAGGAGGTCGTCCACATAGACTAGAATGTAGCATGTAGCTCCATCCACAACTCCAATGAAAACGCATTGGTCTTTGATGAGTTTGTGGAATTTCATGGTGAGAAGAAAAGAGCACAGGTAAGATACCAGATCCGAGGTGCCCTGCTTGAGACCATATAGGCTCTTCAAAAGCTTGCAGACTAAGTGCTCTTTTCCACGAACAGTAAACCCTTCAGGTTGCAGCATGTAAATTTCCTCATCGAGGTATCCGTTCAGGAAAGCGGTTTTAACATCCATTTGATGGATCTCAAGGTCAAGGAGTGCTGCAATCGTCAGTAAAAGTCGCAGCACTTCCATGCGGATCACTGGAGAGAATATCTCATCGTAGTCAACGCCATACTTTTGCAAAAAACCTTTTATTACCAGGCGGGCTTTATAGCGCTCAATACTGCCGTCTCCATTGTATTTTACAACGAATACCCATCGACACTGTAGGGCCCTTCTCCCTATCGGTAGTTTTGTGAGGACCCACGTTTTGTTGTCAATCAATGATTTGTATTCACAAATGGCTGCCTTCTCCCAGTGTTGTGCTTCTGGTAGTTTCTGGGATTTTAGGAACGTCTTTGGTTCAGATATGTGTCTGATAGCCAATAGAGCGTAGATATGAGTGAGGTGCTCTTTTCGTTCGTTAATGTCGAGTGGATCATCAAGTAGACACGAGTGTTCATCCTCGTTCTGAGCGTTCGTTTTGTGTTTGACTTTCTTCATCTTTACTACTACTTCCGCGGCAAGCGCATTGACGCTGCGTTTTAGTAGTGAGGCTATTGGAGGTAGCAATTGTGGTGTTGGTAGCGACGGTGATAGCGTCGGTGCGGGGCCATTTTGGACCGAGATTGCTGGTGTATTGAGGAATTCCAAGTGTGGGAACTCGTCTTCTCTAAACACAACATCCCTGCTGTAGATAACACGGTTTTCTTTCGTGTCAAGGAGTCTATATCCCTTTTTGTTTGATGGGAGTCCTAAGTACATGCACTTCTTAGCACGTGGTTCTAGTTTTGTGCGGTGTATCTCAGGGATGTGAGCGTACGCAGTACACCCAAACACTTTGCTGTAGTGCGCGGATGGTTTTCGCTTGAACCATTTCTCGTATGGGGTGACCTTATCGGTTACCGAGCTGGGAGTAATGTTCAGAAGGTCAGCAACGTGTTTGACGCATTCTCCCCAAAGAACCTGCGGTAGGTTTCCATCAATGAGGAAAGCCCTGGTTCGTTCGAGTAGTGTACGCATGCGCCTCTCTGCAACTCCATTTTGCTGGGGCGTGTACGCATTTGTAAATAGTGCGTGCGTATTGTACTTCTGAAAAATCATTTTTCCAAGTTTCTCATATTCTCGGGCATTGTCGCTTTGAAGATGTCTAACTTCTTCATCGTGTATGTTCTCATTGAACTGGAGTTCGCCTACATCAGCGCGAAAAACGTTTTGTGCTTTCTTGCGAAAATCTTCATAGCATTCGTACAGCTCAGACTTTCGCTTGATGATGTAGATGAACATGTACCGTGAGTAGTCATCTATAAAGGTCAGAAAATATTGACACCCCGAGAGTGTGGGGACGGGTAATGGACCAGCCATATCAGAATGAACTTTTTCAAGAGGGAACTTTGCCCGTTCAACGGTACGTTTATTGAATGGGTTACGATGGGCCTTGGCGTATGTGCAGGAAGAGCAAAAGTAGTCTTTCTTGGAATCAAAGTCCTTCAGGCCCATGTCCATGACAGTGTTGGCTTTAGCCAGATCCTGCATAATGCGAAAGTTAGGATGACCCATTCGTTTATGCCAAAGTAACACATTATCAGGCTTACCTGAAGTGGCCACATGGGCTACCTGACTTGAGGTTGCCGGGATCGCTTGAAACTGGTAGAGTCGAGTCCCTTCACCAATTTTGGCTTCAAATTTGGTTCGGCTAGCGAAGAACAGAACGCACTTCTTGGCGTTGGGGAAGTTGATTTTGAAATCATCTTCGACGGCTTGGCGCACGAAGAGTAGGTTGAACTTCAGCTGGGGCGCATATAGCACGTTGGCCAAGGATATTTCTCGTTCCTTTCCCTTCGTGTCCTTGATTGTCATCTTGACATCACCAGTTCCTTTTATCGGAATCTGGTGATTGCCGCCGACAGTGATTGACTTGCCAGCACTTGGGATCAGCTTCTCAAACCACTTCGGATTGGACGTAACGTGGCGAGTGCAGCCTGAGTCGACAGTCCACACTGGGTCATGCTCCGCATCTTGGGCGGTGAGACTTACAGCCTCTGTTTCTTGTCTGAGGTCCAGAGTGGTGATGACTATGAATCCCATACTCGTTGTCGGAGTCGGAGTCCTTGGCGGCGACCGGGGAATTTATTGTGACTCTTTGGATATTCCAGATGTAATTCTTCCTGAGTGGCCGATCTGGAGTCTGGTTACGAATGGCGGGTACGGCTTTGCATCCTAGGAGGAATACCCATCTGTTGGGATTCGTGACTTGCCGCCGAAACCGTCCTTGTAAGGATGCTGTCGAGCTTGATTGGACGAAGGTTTCAGCTTAAAGTTGGCGGGAAGCACCGTTCCTGCCTTTACCTGACCATTTTGTAGGTGGCGCTGTAGAACATAGCAGTCGACAGTATCGTAATTGGTGCGCAGGCAGTATGTACAGCTCATCGTTGAGATGAGAGCCTTGCTCTCTTGATAGGGAGCTTGAACCAAGGTTGGTTCAGGTGCTAAAGCCTGTAGGGCCTGCTCGTTTCGAGTTTCCCTCGATTCGGGTGTTCCTTGTTTGAGCGTGTAGCGGTTTTTCGCCAGTTCATGCTGCACCTTGGCCTCGATGTGACGCTTTAGCTCTTCGCAGGGAATAAATTTCCTGCTACCCTTCCAGACCGATAGTTGCTGCTTCCATTTTCCAGGTAGCGCATGGTACAAGTAGAGTGACTTCTGTTCGTCACTGAGCACACTGTTTGTGGCTTCGGAGGCAACCTTCATGGCAGATTCGATGTCAATTATGAACCCCGTAAGGTCTGAACCTTCTTCATACCTCAGTGCCATCAGGTATGATAGCACATGATACGGGTCGCCGTGAATGGCAGCACCTTCGTACTTGCTACAGATCGTCTGGAAGATCTCAAACGCAGTAGTCTTGTCCTTGACCATGAGAACATGTTGGTCATCGATGGTCTTGATAAGGAAAGCTTTTGCTTTTGCCTCGTTGAGTCGAAGCTTTTTCGAGCTCAGCCTCTGGCTTTTAGCCTTCAGCTTCTCTGCTCGCTTCAGTTCATCCCGCTTCTGAGCAGTGAATGACTGGATAACGGGGGGATTCTCCTGCCCCATTTCCACATCGCCGTCGTCTCCGGCTGTGGGTGCATCCGAACTTGCGGAGCTGGCATCAGAGGAGGACTCGCTCGGTGAGGAGCCTACTATTTCGTCGGCCTTGGGAGCACCGGCAGCATCAAGCGCGGCGGACATGTCGTTCATGTCGGACAGTGCCGGGTTGAGCTCTTCATCGGAGTCGAACTCGTAGTCGGAGTCACCGGTGTAGTCGATACGCTCGACGTAGCCGAGAAGGTTCTTTCCTTCGAGGGCGGCAGTGACGCGGGTCATCCAGATGATGAAGTTCCGGCCATTGAGGCGCGGAAACTCGCGGTCGTCAGCGGTGGAGGCTTGCGTTGAGCTCATAACCTATTGAAGGTGAGGCGAGGAAGATGGAGGAGCTTGAGTAGAAGGAAGAAAAAAGAGATGTGATTGAATTTTATGAGTCTGTCTTCAGAGAGTTTCCTGGCACCATTGATTTATCTTTCCTGTAAAAGGTGATGTATCGACTTATGCAGGATTGGGTTCAGATCATATTTTTGTATGGTAAGACATTTTGTACAATAACTTGTACGCTATGTCACCAATTTAGGACACATCATTGACAGCAACGACACTGTCGTGGCATACTGTATGGTGGACACAGTCTCCTTTGCAAACTCTATTCAGTATCGTACAACCGCACAAAAAAGGTGTTCCAGGTGTTTTCCGGGTGTCATGCTGCTGGTTGCGGTTTGCGGCCGGTGGAACAAGTGTTGGCTCTTTTCGCTTGCGTGTCAAATCGGTGACGATAGATCTCATCTGTGAACTTGACATGGCCAGTCAAATGCGTTGGAGGCGACTTACGCTTTTTGCTATTCGAACGGTGCCGCTGTCATTTGCTACGTGGCGTCGCACCGGGACGGGGTGCGTTTAACAACTGGAAGTACAGTGGATTATAATAAGTCCAGCCGACATTCATTATTAAACAAGTATAGTCATGCTGTTTTGTACCAGAAATTCCGTGCGCTAAGGACCTGAGCCCCGCGCATCCAGCAGGTGCATGCTATAAAGCCGATGAGGATTACTCTCGGGTCGGCCGGTCAGGCTGGTACGAAAAAAAGCGATGCCGCATTCGTCGTGACGCTGTTCGTCCTAAGAGCGTAGTCCAAATGAAGAAGGTGGTGACTTTTGCCGGTAATGACTTTTGGGGGATAGAAAAAAGTAGGCACAAGAAGTCATCTCCTTGTCCAAGTCTCGGAAAAGTTGGTGCAATGACTTCTTTGCCTCAGCCTTGTTAAGAGCATATCCTCTTGCACAGGTTTCCTTTCGGTCATGCTGCTTGGAAGGGTTTACTTTGTATTATGCTGTTCGAGAGGTTTCCTCTCGACTGTCGCCGTAAGGCTTGTTACTCTTGCTTCGTGCGCGTGCCGCTCTTCACCAGCGCTGTTGCCCAGCCACGATGTCAGGAACACCATCACAGCAAGACGGGTATGAAGAAGAGAATTCAAGATTTCCAGCAGATACCAACCCCGCCCACTTGGCTACTGTGACGAAGCCGCCACCGTCGCTGTGGTTGCCGACCTACTACACGCAGTACGAAGAGGACCGCTCTAGCGCAAGTGATCAAGAGCCTATTTAATCAAGAACTCCCCCCCTCTCTCCGCAAAAGAGCAAGGCGCGTTGCTCAAAGAACGACCTCTACGACAGCAGGAGAAGACACTTCCACCAAGTCCAAGCCTGCTCCATCCAAGGAAAGGCTCGTAAGTCTGCCAAGCCTGTGGACAATGGAACAGCAGCCACGGCAACAACTCGCAGGACACCTAAGCCCAAGATGGCGGGTATGCGCAAGTCCTCTGCAATCAGCGTGGACAAGGTCGTAACCGAGGCTTTGCAAACCACGACGCAGTCCACCTCAAAACCAAAAGCAAAACGCGCTAGCAAAAACTCCCAGGGTGGCTCCAAGGGCAAGGAGAAAGCAGATACGACGGATGTAAAGACGATGAAGTGGACCGTTCAATTGACGGCTTTGGCGATTGAAGCTCGTTTTCAAAACAAGCAGATCCTAAAAAAGTTTGCTACAAAGAACTCGAACACGAAAGCCCAACGTGCAATGTGGGAGGACACTATCACTGTATTTCAGCAGCGCGCCCTGTTGGAGCACGCGTGGGGTGACGATGAACCTCGCAGTGTGACTGTCAAGCAGCTCAAGAACAAGCTGGATGCTGTTCGAGCCGCATACAAGGCAAAGAGAGGCCGTATGCTTGCCACAGGAAATCACCCTCCTGATTCCGACTCCAGTAGTGACGAGGGAGATGACACCTTGCGCAAATATCCAGAAATGCCTGTGGATTTTTTCGTCGATGAGCCTGACAAATCTTCAGATAGTAGTGCTGCCGACAGCGGCGGAGGGCGCAAGCTGACGTGCAAACCCACGTCAGTGCATCCGACCTATCTGAAGGAACTTGGCGCAGATCTTGCAGCACTATGGCCGCTGCTGTGTGGTGTGTTTTCGCGTCGACCTGGCTGCACGGGTGAAGCTTTCATGGAGACTGGCGTCCCAGCTAGAGGTAGCCTACCTACGAGCGAAAGTGATGACGATGATCACGCTGGAGATGATAACGTGGACTCTGATTCATGTGAATCACCAACCGAGGCTCGTGAAAAAGCGAAGGCAGCAGCTAAAGCAAAGAAACAACGTGACAAGCAATATAACAACGTTTCCACAAAACGACCTGCAGATGTAATGAGTGATACACTCAAGACGGGGTTTGAAGCAATTGAACGTGTTTTTTCGGCTCGTCACCAGCCGTCTCAAGACAATGGGGAGATATCTCGGCTGGTTCAAAAGCTGACGTCGTCGATTGATGAGTCGAATGCTAAGCAACAAGCCAACAGCGATGCACTTTTAACCAGTATTGCGGGTTTGCACCAAGCTACGGCTGGCTTCTACAGCGAAATGGCGAAGTGGATGCAGAATCAATCAAACGGTAGCTAGTGCTGCTCACGCTCGAGTACAACACTTGCTACACTCTCATTTATTCGTGATCGTTTTCGTAAAACCGATCTGCGTATGCATTTCTCTTTGCGAGTGCTAAATCAATTTCAGCTTGCGCTCGATCCCAACCCTCGATAAACGCGTGCATCACGCGTCGTGAATCCTGTCTATCTTTTGCTTTCTGGGCCGCATTACGCTTCACTTTAAACTGGTTGTCTCCAATGTCGATCAGCAAATTGTGGAGAACAGCAGCGGCAGTAATTACGCGAGCGTTGGTGTTGTGTTTCTTTCGATCCGTCACTCCATGCAGAGTCTTGAAGCGGGTCTTTAGTTTCCCAAAAACATACTCGACTAGAATGCGCGTTTGCGAGAGATGATAATTGTAGCTACCACAAAACAGACAATAGCAAGAAACAAATCAGTATTTCGCGTAAAATGTGCGATACAATCATCCTTACCAGCGCTGCTTTGCCGTCAGCCGCTTGCCACCCCGCTCATCGAATGGCACCATAAGAAAAGGCCACGGTTTAAAAGAACAGCGGACTGATTCCACATTGACTGGTCCGAATTGCTGCCACTAAAAACACCTAAGTAGTGAAATTTGTAGCGGTAGTCGATCGCAGCCGAACAATTGTAGGAAGGTTTGCCACTCTTGTCGTAGAATCCCTGCATCACGTACAATCGTTTTAAAACATGAACATGATGGAAACGTAGCATCGTACATACCTGAAAGTCTTTCGGTCGTTAAGTGCGTACAGGAGCCCCGTCGAAAATGCAAGCTACATCAGGAAAATCAGCATTGCGTGCAGCAAAACCATCGGCCAACTCACACCATTCATCGCTCGCATCTGACGTAGGAAAATATATCACGTCGTCTTTCATTTCGAGCAGAAGTTCTTTCAGTTTAGCAATATACCGACTAGCAACAGGGCATGACATTCGGAGCTGCGCTGCAGCCCCACCAATTCCATCCCCATCTTGACCACATCCGTTACCATAGTATGTCAGTAGCACGGCAAGCCCAAAGTCAAAAGCATACTGCGCGTTTTTTTCGGGAAGGCCATACTTCTTGTAGTACAGCGGCTCCAAAAATGCACAAAGAGCGTCGAACGACACTGGTGAACAACGCAGAGTTTTGCGATATGCTTTTGGTGATCGTTGAGCCTTCAACTTTGGGTAAAAATCTGAGCGAACCCTGATTTTCTCTCCGGGGGGCGCGCGAAGAGATCTCCAGTCCATCGAACTGAGTACAGCTCCCAGCATGATGAAAAGCAAGATAATCACGAATATCTCCATGGCTTCAACATCTGCATCAGCTGCAGCGTACTGCTGCACTCCCGTGACTGTAGCTCGTGTCTGGGGCAACGGATGGCGCTGATCGGACGCGACTTCGTCTTGAGAAGCTACATCGGCATCGATGGCTGCCTCGGCAACGTCCTCCGCAACCCCCACCACACCCAGCAAGCCGCTGTCGACGTCCATGGCGTCGCTACCGACGCAGGAACCCCTCGCGTCGCCGTCGCTGTCGCCGCTCTCCATGCTGAGTAGTGCTTCAGCTCTGCCGTCCCCCAAAAAAAGTCGCTGCAAGCCCAGAAAAGTTGGTCGCTGTCCTACTTTTATTTGCCGACTTAAAAGTTGTCAAAATGGCTACCAACTTTTTTTCGACGGTCTTGGAAACGCAAAAAGTCGTTGTGAAAAAGTCATCACTTTTCTATTTGGACAACGCTCTAAACTAATCGCCGGAGAGCAACTTCGGTGGTAAGCATGGACAATCTTTACTGTAACGAGGTTTGGTTCGTGCTCACTTTTCAGTGCAACGCCGTCCACAACCTCGGTCACCTCGCGTACAGTATGGTGTCAGAGAAGACCATTGCTTGGAGATTAACTCGACTAATGAAGCAGATGCTTCAGATCTTCAAGGAAAAAGCGTGCCGACAACAAGCCCTTTGTTACAAAGTTTGTACTGCTGGCAACGATGCTCCTGAACTTATCCTGTACGGTACAGCTTACTGTTTCTCTAGATCAAATCCAAATTTACACTGTAAATTCATTATGCCACATTCGAAGTTGGTACAAAAATATTCCACAGCGGAAGTACTAAACTTACCATGAGACTCTCCATACAAGTACTGTACCAGTACAAAGAATTTAGTATTACTCAATCAACCTCGTAGGTGCTCGTATCCGAAAGGGGAAACAGCGATCAACCAGGATCTGGTGGCCCGGCACTACATGATTTTCGAGCTACCTGCGCGTCTAAGTTGAGCTCCAGCTAGTATTCCCTTGTCAAGTTTTTTGTCGTCCCAGACTGAATTGGACTCGAGAGTAATCCTCATCGCTTTTTTAGCATGCACCTGCTGGATGCCCGAGGCTCAGGCGTTTTGCAGAATGTTAAGCATAACAAGACGTGATCAATGATGGATGTAGGTTGGACTTTACCACACAACTTCCAGTGCACTGTACAAGCTATCGTAATTATGTTTTTAGACGAGACTGTGTCCGCCATACAGTATGCCACGACAGTGTCGTTGCAGCAACACTAGGGCCGCGGAGTCGTGGAAGCGTACACACGGTCATGACTCCTTGATGATCGCAGTGACTCTAGCGATTAAGTGGCTTTGGCTCATTAATCAATTCGCCTCCTCTCGGGCAACAACTTGGCTAAACCCTTAACACCAATCCAGGATGGTCAAGGCTTTCGCGCCGTTCGTGACGTCTGCGGCTCTCCTCCTGGCGGTTGCCACCTCGGCTTCCTTGCCGAACGGGTCGTGGCCAGCCAGCAAGGGCACCGTGCAGTACTCAAAGGCCTACGTCGTCAAGGCTGGCGAGGTCTTCGACGGCAAGATGAAGACGTTCGAGCGCTCCGACGTGTCGTGCGAGGGCCAATCCGAAAGCGGGGCGGACACGGCCGTGTTCAACGTCGAGGCCGGCGGCCACCTCAAGAATGTCATCATCGGCAAGAACCAAATGGAGGGCGTGCACTGCGACAAGCACGACTGCATTATCGAGAACGTGTGGTGGGATGACGTGTGCGAGGACGCCCTCAGTGTCAAGGGCGGAACGGCGTCCAGCGTGACCAAGGTCATCGGTGGCGGGGCCCGGTACGCCGACGACAAGGTCATCCAGCACAACGGCTTCGGTACGGTCGACATCGACGGCTTCTACGGCGAGGACATCAGCAAGCTCTACCGTTCGTGCGGCACTTGTGGCAACAGACCCAAGAAGGTGTCCGTGTCCAACACGTACGTCCTCAACCCGACCAACGCCATCGTGACGGTCAACAAGAACTGGGGCGACCAGGCCACACTTCCGCAACGTCTGGGTCAAGTCGAGCAAGCCAACCGTCAAGGTGTGCAAGTGGTCGCAGGGTAAACGCCAACGGTTAGCCCAAAGATGCTGGGTCACGGTCCCGTCTAACCCTCTGTGCCAGTTACTCGGAGAGCGACGTGCACATCAACGAGGACATGTTCATAGGCAGCCAAGACTCCGTCGTCGCAAGAGGAGCAGACCGAATGACGGTGACTCGTCCACGCTGAAGGGTACCACCGCCGACTCCCACCATGAAACCTTCCAAGAAGTCGAAGACCCCCCTGACCACGGCCCCCCACCGTTGAAGAAGAACGTTGAAGATGTCGAGCAGACCATCCAGCAGACCGTCAAGAACACGACGGCTTCCGTCCCGGACGGCACGTGGCCGGCCAGCACGGGCATCGTCCGCTACAAGAAGCCGTACACGATCAAGGCCGGCGAGGTGTTCGATGGCAAGATGCAGATCTTCGAGCGCTCGGACATCACGTGCTCGGGTGGTGAGGGCCAGAAGGACACGGCCGTCTTCCTCGTGGAGGCTGGCGGCACTCTGAAGAACGCCATCATCGGCAAGAACCAGAAGGAGGGCGTGCACTGCGACTACCACGACTGCACCATTGAGAACGTGTGGTGGGATGACGTGTGCGAGGACGCGCTGAGCATCAAGGGTGGCTCGGCGTCCAGCGTGACGACCGTGACCAACTGCGGCGCCCGCTACGCCGAGGACAAGGTGGTGCAGCACAACGGCTACGGCACCGTCAAGATCAAGGGTTTCTTCGCGCAGGAGTTCGGCAAGCTCTACCGTTCGTGCGGCACGTGCGGCAACATTCCCCGTAAGGTGACGGTGGAGAACGTGTACGCCATCGACCCGCTCGTGAGCGTCGTCACTGTCAACAAGAACAACAACGACCAGGCCACGCTCAAGAACATCTTCGTCAAGACGACGGACGGCAAGAAGAACGTCAAGGTGTGTCAGTGGTCGCAGGCCAGCAAGACGCCGTCGAACGTGGGCGACGGTCCGTCGGGCAAGCTTTGCCAGTACTCGACGAGTGATGTGCACATCAACGAGGATTGAACTCGTTGATATCTCACACAACAGAAGTGTATGGCCGATAGAAGTGAAGTAGTGAGGTGTAGTAGTATTGTGTAG
Source organism: Phytophthora infestans T30-4 (assembly GCF_000142945.1). Classification (NCBI taxonomy): domain Eukaryota; phylum Oomycota; class Peronosporomycetes; order Peronosporales; family Peronosporaceae; genus Phytophthora; species Phytophthora infestans. The sequence goes on along the minus strand of NW_003303725.1, from coordinate 48,041 downwards.
TAGCGTACGTGCGAGCTGCGTTAAAGCTAATTGATGGTGTCTTTGATAGAGAACATTCAACTAAACCCCTTAGCATCTTACAATATGGACGTAGAGGATCCATAGACTGAAACAAGTCGAGAGGTGTACTACTTCTGAAGTAGTATCTGCTTTAGAAACTTACGCTATGGATGTCGGACGCGAGCTTTTGTATCACCAATGAATCTTTGGACAGCAGAAAATGTTGACCCAAACTTACATGGCAGACATCTTCTCATGGAGTAGCACAGAGCACGGTCGCGCACGCTTGAAGAACCTTATTGAGTTTTTAGTCCCTTAAAAGAAGAAGTACCTCTGATGATGAAAGGTGGCCTTCTGTTTTGCTTTAGTTGTTTTCTTTTCTTTTTCTATAGAAGCCTTATATGCCTAAATGCGCAAAAGAAGAAGTAGTTCTGCAGTGGAGTGCAGCAAAGATATTGTGAATAGGGGCGTGGTGGCATATAATAAATTTATGAATTGTAAATTTAGTAAAAGTTGTAGGCAGCGATCTTCAGGATACTCTTAACCTGTTATTTCAGCGAAGCCTACAGTACAAAAAGCGTGCATTTCGTTGTGCACTCGAGTCATGGCATTTCCTTGAGGATCTGAAGCATCTGTTCCAATGGAACTTCCATTAGTCGACTTAATCTCCACGCCATGGTCTTCTTGGATGCCATACGTGAGTGTCTACAATAGCTCGGTGACCGAGGTTGTGGATGGCGGTGCGCTGGAATGTGAGCACGAACCAAACTTCGTTATAGATTGTCCATGCTTCCCACCGAAGTCGCTCTCCGCTGTAGCGATAGCTAGCGTTACGACGAATGCGGCATCGCTAAATGTACTTAAATGTGAAGAAAACTTGAGGCTGATGGCGGTAGTCGCCATCGACAGTCACTAGTAGGGCATCCACTGCCTATTCTGAGTTGCTCAAAAACTTATCAAAAATTGAGTATTCGCTCAAACACGCCACGCTAACTCTTTCACTACTTAATCGCTCATACTCGGACTACATTAAAAGTAAAATGGCAAAATTTGCCTCAATTTGCCCCAAATTGAACAAACCATCCATTCAATCAACGTGGCAGTGTGCTCGTATCCGGGGGAACAACAAGGAACCAGGATCTGATGGCCCGGCACACATGTTTTTCGAGCTACTAGTACCTGCAGACAAAAGGGCAACGACAGAAGAAACAATCTCAGGTTTGCAGGCTAAATGACAAATTTCTAACGAAAGAAACACAGTCGCAGATGTTCGCAGCGTCGGCACTGAGCATTTTTCGTACCAGCCTAAACGGCCTATTCGAGAGTAATCCTCATCGTTTTTTTTAGCATGCACCTATTGGATGCCGGCTTGGAGCAGATATAATTTCTGGCCTTGTTAAATAATGAATGTCGGCTAGACCTATGCCTTTTAAGTTGAGCGCTCCCGTCCCAGGGGGCGCTAGCAAATTCGAACGGCACCGTTCGAATAGCAAAAAGCGTCAAGTCGCTTCCAACGCGTTGACCGGCCGTGTCAAGTTCACAGATGAGATCTATCGCACCGATTTGACTCGCACGCGAAAAAGCCAACATTTGTTCCGCCAGCCGCAAACCGTAACCAGCAGCACGACACCCGGAAAAGGTCCACATGCCAGATCTTTGCGGTTTTACGATACTGAATAGAGTTTGCAAAGCGGACGGTGTCCACCATACTGTATGCCATGACAGTGTCGTTGCAGCAACACTAAGGCCGTGGAGTCGTGGAAGCTTACACACGGTCATGACGCATTGATGATCGCAGTGTCTAAAGCGATTAAGTGGCTTTGGCTCATTAATCAATTCGCCTCCTCTCGGGCAAACAACTTGGCTAAACCCTTCACACCAATCCACGATGGTTAAGTCTTTCGCGCCGTTCGTGACGTCTGCGGCTCTCCTCCTGGCGGTTGCCACCTCGGCTTCCTTGCGGGTCGTGGCCAGCCAGCAAGGGCACCGTGCAGTACTCAAAGGCCTACGTCGTCAAGGCTGGCGAGGTCTTCGACGGCAAGATGAAGACGTTCGAGCGCTCCGACGTGTCGTGCGAGGGCCAATCCGAAAGCGGGGCGGACACGGCCGTGTTCAACGTCGAGGCCGGCGGCCACCTCAAGAATGTCATCATCGGCAAGAACCAAATGGAGGGCGTGCACTGCGACAAGCACGACTGCATTATCGAGAACGTGTGGTGGGATGACGTGTGCGAGGACGCCCTCAGTGTCAAGGGCGGAACGGCGTCCAGCGTGACCAAGGTCATCGGTGGCGGGGCCCGGTACGCCGACGACAAGGTCATCCAGCACAACGGCTTCGGTACGGTCGACATCGACGGCTTCTACGGCGAGGACATCAGCAAGCTCTACCGTTCGTGCGGCACTTGTGGCAACAGACCCAAGAAGGTGTCCGTGTCCAACACGTACGTCCTCAACCCGACCAACGCCATCGTGACGGTCAACAAGAACTGGGGCGACCAGGCCACACTCCGCAACGTCTGGGTCAAGTCGAGCAAGCCCACCGTCAAGGTGTGCCAGTGGTCGCAGGGTAACGCCAACGGTGAGCCCAAGATGCTGGGTCACGGTCCGTCTAACCCTCTGTGCAAGTACTCGGAGAGCGACGTGCACATCAACGAGGACATGTCCAAGGCAGCCAAGACTCCGTCGTCGCAAGAGGAGCAGACCGATGACGGTGACTCGGTCACGCAGATGGAAGCCACGCCGACACCCACCATGAAGCCTTCCAAGAAGTCGAAGACCCCCGTGACCACGGCCCCCACCGTTGAGGAGAACGTTGAGGATGTCGAGCAGACCATCCAGCAGACCGTCAGGAACACGACGGCTTCCGTCCCGGACGGCACGTGGCCGGCCAGCACGGGCATCGTCCGCTACAAGAAGCCGTACACGATCAAGGCCGGCGAGGTGTTCGATGGCAAGATGCAGACCTTCGAGCGCTCGGACATCACGTGCTCGGGTGGTGAGGGCCAGAAGGACACGGCCGTCTTCCTCGTGGAGGCTGGCGGCACTCTGAAGAACGCCATCATCGGCAAGAACCAGAAGGAGGGCGTGCACTGCGACTACCACGACTGCACCATTGAGAGCGTGTGGTGGGATGACGTGTGCGAGGACGCGCTGAGCATCAAGGGTGGCTCGGCGTCCAGCGTGACGACCGTGACCAACTGCGGCGCCCGCTACGCCGAGGACAAGGTGATGCAGCACAACGGCTACGGCACCGTCAAGATCAAGGGTTTCTTCGCCCAGGAGTTCGGCAAGCTCTACCGTTCGTGCGGCACGTGCGGCAACATTCCCCGTAAGGTGACGGTGGAGAACGTGTACGCCCTCGACCCGCTCGTGAGCGTCGTCACTGTCAACAAGAACAACAACGACCAGGCCACGCTCAAGAACATCTTCGTCAAGACGACGGACGGCAAGAAGAACGTCAAGGTGTGTCAGTGGTCGCAGGCCAGCAAGACGCCGTCGAACGTGGGCGACGGTCCGTCGGGCAAGCTTTGCCAGTACTCGACGAGTGATGTGCACATCAACGAGGATTGAACTCGTTGATATCTCACACAACGGAAGTGTATGGCCGATAGAAGTGAAGTAGTGAAGTGTAGTAGTATTGTGTAGTAGCGTACGTGCGAGTAGCTTTAAAGCTAATTGATGGTGTCTTTGATAGAGAACATTCAAGTAAACCCCTTAGCGTCTTACAATATGGAAGTAGAGGATCCATAGACTGAAACAAGTCGAGAGGTGTACTACTTCTGAAGTAGTATGTTGCTGCAACTGATGGTGCCTGCTTTAGAAACTTACGCTATGGATGTCGGACGCGAGCTTTTGTATCACCAATGAATCTTTGGACAGCAGAAAATGTTGACCCAAACTTACATGGCAGACATCTTCTCATGGAGTAGCACAGAGCACGGTCGCGCACGCTTGAAGAACCTTATTGCGTTTTTAGTCCCTTAAAAGAAGAAGTACCTCTGATGATGAAAGGTGGCCTTCTGTTTTGCTTTAGATGTTTTCTTTTCTTTTTCTATAGAAGCCTTATATGCATTAATGCGCAAAAGAAGAAGTAGTTCTGCAGTGGAGTGCAGCAAAGATATTGTGAATAGGGGCGTGGTGGCATATAATGAATTTTTGAACTGTAAATTTGGGTTTGAGAGTAAAAGTTGTAGGCAGGAGAAGAAACGATCTTCAGGATACTCTTAACCTGTTATTTCAGCGAAGCCTACAGTACAAAAAGCGTGCATTTCGTTGTGCACTCGAGTCATGGCATTTCCTTGAGGATCTGAAGCATCTGTTCCAATGGAACTTCCATTAGTCGACTTAATCTCCACGCCATGGTCTTCTTGGATGCCATACGTGAGTGTCTACAATAGCTCGGTGACCGAGGTTGTGGATGGCGGTGCGCTGGAATGTGAGCACGAACCAAACTTCGTTATAGATTGTCCATGCTTCCCACCGAAGTCGCTCTCCGCTGTAGCGATAGCTAGCGTTACGACGAATGCGGCATCGCTAAATGTACTTAAATGTGAAGAAAACTTGAGGCTGATGGCGGTAGTCGCCATCGACAGTCACTAGTAGGGCATCCACTGCCTATTCTGAGTTGCTCAAAAACTTATCAAAAATTGAGTATCCGCTCAAACACGCCACGCTAACTCTTTCACTACTTAATCGCTCCTACTCGGACTACATTAATAGTAAAATGGCAAAATTTGCCTCAATTTGCCCCAAATTGAACAAACCATCCATTCAATCAACGTGGCAGTGTGCTCGTATCCGGGGGAACAACAAGGAACCAGGATCTGATGGCCCGGCACACATGTTTTTCGAGCTACTAGTACCTGCAGACAAAAGGGCAACGACAGAAGAAACAATCTCAGGTTTGCAGGCTAAATGACAAATTTCTAACGAAAGAAACACAGTCGCAGATGTTCGCAGCGTCGGCACTGAGCATTTTTCGTACCAGAGAGCTTATCCGGCAAATCGGTAATCCTCATCGTTTTTTTTAGCATGCACCTATTGGATGCCGGCTTGGAGCAGATATAATTTCTGGCCTTGTTAAATAATGAATGTCGGCTAGACCTATGCCTTTTAAGTTGAGCGCTCCCGTCCCAGGGGGCGCTAGCAAATTCGAACGGCACCGTTCGAATAGCAAAAAGCGTCAAGTCGCTTCCAACGCGTTGACCGGCCGTGTCAAGTTCACAGATGAGATCTATCGCACTGATTTGACTCGCACGCGAAAAAGCCAACATTTGTTCCGCCAGCCGCAAACCGTAACCAGCAGCACGACACCCGGAAACACCTGGAATGCCAGATCTTTGCGGTTTTACGATACTGAATAGAGTTTGCAAAGCGGACGGTGTCCACCATACTGTATGCCATGGCAGTGTCGTTGCAGCAACACTAAGGCCGTGGAGTCGTGGAAGCTTACACACGGTCATGACGCCTTGATGATCGCAGTGTCTAAAGCGATTAAGTGGCTTTGGCTCATTAATCAATTCGCCTCCTCTCGGGCAAACAACTTGGCTAAACCCTTCACACCAATCCACTATGGTCAAGTCTTTCGCGCCGTTCGTGACGTCTGCGGCTCTCCTCCTGGCGGTTGCCACCTCGGCTTCCTTGCCGAACGGGTCGTGGCCAGCCAGCAAGGGCACCGTGCAGTACTCAAAGGCCTACGTCGTCAAGGCTGGCGAGGTCTTCGACGGCAAGATGAAGACGTTCGAGCGCTCCGACGTGTCGTGCGAGGGCCAATCCGAAAGCGGGGCGGACACGGCCGTGTTCAACGTCGAGGCCGGCGGCCACCTCAAGAATGTCATCATCGGCAAGAACCAAATGGAGGGCGTGCACTGCGACAAGCACGACTGCATTATCGAGAACGTGTGGTGGGATGACGTGTGCGAGGACGCCCTCAGTGTCAAGGGCGGAACGGCGTCCAGCGTGACCAAGGTCATCGGTGGCGGGGCCCGGTACGCCGACGACAAGGTCATCCAGCACAACGGCTTCGGTACGGTCGACATCGACGGCTTCTACGGCGAGGACATCAGCAAGCTCTACCGTTCGTGCGGCACTTGTGGCAACAGACCCAAGAAGGTGTCCGTGTCCAACACGTACGTCCTCAACCCGACCAACGCCATCGTGACGGTCAACAAGAACTGGGGCGACCAGGCCACACTCCGCAACGTCTGGGTCAAGTCGAGCAAGCCCACCGTCAAGGTGTGCCAGTGGTCGCAGGGTAACGCCAACGGTGAGCCCAAGATGCTGGGCCACGGTCCGTCCAACCCTCTGTGCAAGTACTCGGAGAGCGACGTGCACATCAATGAGGACATTTCCGAGGCAGCCACGACTCCTTCGTCGCAAGAGGAGCAGACCGATGACGGTGACTCGGTCACGCAGATGGAAGCCACGCCGATACCCACCATGAAACCTTCCAAGAAGTCGAAGACCCCCGTGACCACGGCCCCCACCATTGAGGAGAACGTTGAGGATGTCGAGCAGACCATCCAGCAGACCGTCAGGAACACGACGGCTTCCGTCCCGGACGGCACGTGGCCGGCCAGCACGGGCATCGTCCGCTACAAGAAGCCGTACACGATCAAGGCCGGTGAGGTGTTCGATGGCAAGATGCAGACCTTCGAGCGCTCGGACATCACGTGCTCGGGTGGTGAGGGCCAGAAGGACACGGCCGTCTTCCTCGTGGAGGCTGGCGGCACTCTGAAGAACGCCATCATCGGCAAGAACCAGAAGGAGGGCGTGCACTGCGACTACCACGACTGCACCATTGAGAACGTGTGGTGGGATGACGTGTGCGAGGACGCGCTGAGCATCAAGGGTGGCTCGGCGTCCAGCGTGACGACCGTGACCAACTGCGGCGCCCGCTACGCCGAGGACAAGGTGGTGCAGCACAACGGCTACGGCACCGTCAAGATCAAGGGTTTCTTCGCCCAGGAGTTCGGCAAGCTCTACCGTTCGTGCGGCACGTGCGGCAACATTCCCCGTAAGGTGACGGTGGAGAACGTGTACGCCCTCGACCCGCTCGTGAGCGTCGTCACTGTCAACAAGAACAACAACGACCAGGCCACGCTCAAGAACATCTTCGTCAAGACGACGGACGGCAAGGAGAACGTCAAGGTGTGTCAGTGGTCGCAGGCCAGCAAGACGCCGTCGAACGTGGGCGACGGTCCGTCGGGCAAGCTTTGCCAGTACTCGACGAGTGATGTGCACATCAACGAGGATTGAACTCGTTGCTCAACGGATAGCAGTGAAGAAGTCTAGTAGTTTGCGTATGAGTAGCGTTTAAAAAGCTAAATAGATGGTTGTTGATAGAGGAACCTTTTGTAAGGTACATGTACCAATACTTTTGTTTCTGGATAACAATGTCGACAAAACGCGAAGTTAAAAAAAAAATATTCTTGAAGAAGTTTGACAGTGTCTAGCTTTTTTCGTGCAAAATTTTCACACATTCCCGCAGCACAGATTGCCGTCTGAAATCTCGAACGCAGGAATAAATGTGCATAATTAGTGCGTCTGGGAATCTCAAACCCCTTCGACACTCAAAATCTGGCGGAGAGGAATGTATTATAAGTCGGAATAAACTGTTATCTATAGGTACCAGATTTACACCTATTGACTTTGTAACCTTATACCTGCGATCTTCAAGCGTCAATTCCGCATCTGCTTTGATCACTTTAAGGTAAGCTGTAAACTGGATGTATTTATAGGTAGGCTAACCTTGAGTTAAATTTACAAACTACAAGTCATCTTTAGTAAAGTATGTCATCAGCCACTGGTTGACGACCCTGGTAGGTATCCCGAAGTGCTGATGTCTCAAACTTCATGTAATCAGGGGTACACTTGGGGCTACGTACCCCGTTACAGTATAGCTTCGTGTTCGTCGTTGCTGGAGCGTGGGTAGCTCGTGTCGTATGGCTGAAGTGCTTGACAGCCCAAGACGTTGAACAGAGAGATCGATTGTCGTATGAAATACCATTCCCTGTGGGAAGAGGCCAGGCCCAGCAGTACATACAAAGTGGACTGTCAGTGCCCAGCATTGACACCGACAGCCGATCCTGCATCTTTTCCTACGCCTGACGCTGCAGCCTACGGCTGCGCACTAACCGACGCGCCACGTGCGGACGTGTGCGGTTATACCAAGTTTACTACGATCGTTGGACAAGAGCGACCGTGCCGTCGTGCTGCTCACGACGACACCAACTTACTGTAAAGCATGCTTTGTATTAGTGTATGTATAGAATAGAACTTTGCGGAGAGGCGTACTGGCTTGCGTGAGGCTAGCTCTCTCTCTCTCTCTCTCTCTCTCTCTCTCTCTCTCTCTCTCTCTCTCTCTCTCTCTCTCTCTCTCTCTCTCTTTCTATCTCTCTCTCTCTATCTATCTATCTATCTCTTTCTCTCTCGCTTTCTCTCTCTCTCTCTCTCACACACAGCTTAATTTGCGGCTCAGCGAACCCAAGGGGAGAGCAAGCCCACACCAGTACTGCAGTTCTGTGTAACCTTATGCCCGGCACTCACTGTGTTTATGTACCTCTTTTGATCGCTCTGTTAGCTAGTGCTTCTGAAGTGTACGTCTGCCTTAATGGCACCTACTCTAAAGAAGCGACCTACGCTTGAAGAGCAGTTCAGTGACGAGCCTTGCGTCACCCCAGGTTATGAGCTTAATAAGGGCCCATGGCTCGACAGCGGACGCACCTGGTGGGGAAGCCCCAAGTCCCGGCGGAATTTCGACAATTGGAATTCGAGGAGCGCGCCGATTGGCTGATATTGTCAGACACGGCAACTGGTCGTGGCGATGATGTGCTGTCACACGAAGAAGCCGAACACCTTATCCGATCGCTATCTGGAATTTAAGGTGGTCGATCATTGGTACTTGAAAAATTGCGTGCTCGCAACTTTCCAGTTAGAAATCAGCCACCACCGCCACGAAGAAATCCGAGTGACGGCGGTGACTCCTGTGCAGGGCAAAGCGAAGCCCAGAGCAGCCTACCGAGCATGCTGGACAACCAAAACCCCGGCGGGCGCTACGATGACGCAGCGCTCGCAGAGTACATGAAGTCGCTGCGCAACACGGCCGACATTCGGCTGCCCCTGCTATCAAGGAGGGAAGAGTACACGGCGTGGGTTAGTGAGGTGCCGTTGCACTTCGAGAGCCGCCTGCTGGGCGAGATTACTTACGGGGCCGAGAAATTGACTCC
>NW_003303725.1:35684-38715 GCF_000142945.1 Phytophthora infestans T30-4 | reverse complement strand
ACGATACGTACAATTTCCCGAAGGTATTCCGGGCATTCGGCCGATTTGATTTTCAACTTCCACGCGGTCGTTCGTAGCGAATTAGGCGTGAAGGAGTCCATATCGACAAGCTCGAACGCGGTTGCTAAGTTCTTCTTCAAATAGGCTGATAATCTTCCGATGTCAGTAAACCGCGTGATGTTGTGGATCTCAATTTCATACTCCTGCTGCGCTGTACGTCTGACTCCGTCACTTTGGAGTTGGCGGTCCCAAACGAGCCAGTGTCTGCGGGGTGCATGTTGGCGAGAGAATACATGACCCCTCTGAAAGGGACCAGTACCTCATGGTTTTTCACCGCCGTGGCTCTGTCGAAGAAGTAGATGTGAATACTTCTTTTCAGGTCATTGTACGCGATGGTCTTTGCTGAGTTGAGCATGAGCTGCAGCCATCGCCACGCGGGTCCAGCTTTAGATGCTGTGCGTCAGCAGCATGGGATGTCGCAGCCTCACTCGCCTCCGTTTGCGTAGGTTTCCCCGCATTCGGTCGTTGACGTCGACTCTTCTTGCCCATGAGATGCGAAAGTGCGATCATGAAAGGTCACGATCTTCCACGTATGACGGCCATTTCAAAATTACCGACAGTAATCAAAGCTGCGAACAATAAGTAATTACTATACTGTGCGCTGATTGATGTAGTATCTACAAACCTTCATAGCCGCATACACATTTCAACATGTTTACGGTGCGCATTACCGAGGGGGGCGAAGAGCTCACAGTCACATCCGAGCCAAGTAAAGCCGGAAAAAAGAGACACTCCCTAGGCACCAGCAGCAGAGCAGCAGCCGTCTGGCTCCCTACGTGTGTGTCGTGTCGTGAGTGAGTGCGTGCCATGGCGGACATGAACCGCCGCAAGGGGGGCGTGCGCTCGCAGCAGAGCTACATGCAGGCGACGTCCCAGCAACAGTTTTCGGTCTATCAGCAACAGATGCAGGCCCAGGTGTTCATCTCCACATATTTTGATTTTACGATGAGCGCGCTCGATCTCTTGCGGCTTTAACTGTTCCTTAGGTAATTTATCCAATCCGAACTTCTTTCGCATCCAAACAAGCAAGTGTCTCCGCATTTCTGTTCTCGATATTTCCGCCCCTTCTTCGTGTGCTACATTTCCCATAGCGAATCCGTAGCTGTTATTATTATAGCAGTCTCGTGAAATTCATTGCTTCTATCAATAAATGACTGTGGGGCAAATGCCGTCACCTTCTTGCTTGCGTATTTTTCTTTGAGCTCGATATACTTTGAGCGGCATCGATGCAAGAACGTAGCGAACTCTTGATCTTATACTTTCTGCTCAAGTTCCACATCGACTTCGTCATCGGAGACTTGCTTGCCAAATTTAACAATCATCAGACGACGAACAATTTCGCCAGCTTCGTCTGTGTAGTTCGGCATATGATTCGAGTTGAGGCGAGTTGGAATATTCCAATCTAGCACTTCAATGGAGCCTTTCCCTTTGACGGGGCACGAAATTGAACCGCGAGTCAGCATTGATAAGAAATAAGCGCCTTAGCGATGTTATGAGGCATCTCATCGCAGCAAAATGGTCTGCTTCGTGACACAATCACGCAGGCCAAATTTTTCTTGCATTGAGTTACTAAGAAGTCCAATACGATTATGCTGACGGCAAAGACGTGCTAAGCGAAAAATGGTTCAATGGCGGTGTAGGCGGTGAATCAACCACCACCTTTGTGCGATCGATTCATGCGTAGAACGGAGAACGAGATATGTTTTCTCTTGAAAGGAAGTATCACCCCATGGCCAAGATGAGGCTAACGCGAATCCGTGTTGAAATTGAATCGTCTAAGAACCTTGACTGGAATCTCGGTCTTCACAAGAGCATCTTCCAAGCTCATAAATGGACGCTTCTTTGCGATTCGGGCACGGTAGGCCGGGTCCACACCCTCCACGAACTCCAGCTGGACCTCGGAGCTCGTGTTGATGCACGGTAAATGGGAACAGACTTGATGAAGAATGCACGTGCAGCAAATGGGCCGTAGTACGCTTTCCCAGCAGGTGGCATCACCTCACGCGGAATTCGGCAGCAAACATAGGTCAGCCGTCACTAGACTCGTGCAATATATAGATGAATAGGTCGTCGGGACCAGCAGCCTTCTCGCCACCAAGAGGTCGATCCGCACTGCGTGGCCCTCACAGTCGAGGAAGATCGCCTCCTCGTGGGCGATCAGGACGTGAAGGACCAGTGCAACGCAGACGCCGCCGGTCGCCACGTCGAAATCAGACGAGTCACTATGGACCTCAATTTGAAGAAGGACGCCGAGTAGGCGGCCGAAGCAATAAGACCGGCCCCAGTGGTGGACCGACGCAGGGTGTTGCTCAGGGTACTGAGACTGGTCAAGGGCAAGACCCTGCGAACCAAGGTCAGACGTTGTCGGTGAATGCAGTCGGACGTGATGAGAGCATGCAGCCTGTTGAGGTACTTTTTACGGAATGGATCCTCGACTTGGGATCACAGGCCAACATTTGTGGCGATCTATCACTGTTCATGACACTGCGAGACGACAAGACGAGCCGGTTGGACTTCGCCCAAGATACTATGGAGCACAAAAGAGTGTTCCGGGGCTTCGTTCCCTCCTACGCGTTGTCAATCAGGCCAACTGGTGAACTCCAAGGATCTCTCTACTGGGAACATGTCGGTCTCACACGCCCCAATGTCCAAGGTTCAGTTTTGAATTTGTTATGTGATATCGCGCAGCACTCACACGCCAAATACACGCTGATGTGTTTACACGTGGGCTGGAATGTTCAACGCCGGTAACTCAACTCTAACGTTTGGAGAAGCCGTGAAGCTCTCTAACCGCGGCTGCCGAAACGGAAAAGGCCAACCCAGGAAGGAAGGTCCCTGTGGCTTATGGGTTAAACCAAGACTGGAAGAAGGAAAACATAAAAAATTTAGGGTAGCTGTTGGCCTCTCACCTTTTTGGCCCCATTTGGCCCCGGGTCTTTTGTCTCCCCGTGTAGGGTCCGCAATATAAATT
>NW_003303725.1:9789-10710 GCF_000142945.1 Phytophthora infestans T30-4 | reverse complement strand
TCCCTCCGCGCTAACTGAATTACAAACGCTGCTCCCATTTTGTTTGATGTACGCTACGTATATTGCTGGAAAGCTCGAACAATACCTTAAGGTTGCGCACTACGCGCGCAAATACAAAGGAAGATGATACCTGTTCCCGGAGGCAGTGTGGGGTGAGTCATATTTTTAAGTTTTCACACTACTATTAATAGTAATAAATATTGATTTTTTATTATACGCAAATAAAATAAATATGTTGACTACTACTACAAATAACTGCAAGCAAAAATATGAGATGTCTTTAGAATAGTACTACGCAAAACAGTTTTGTAATTTTTATTATTAGAAAAGTACTACAAAGATAAAACATCATTTTAATAGCCAATAAGTACTAAAGTTTCGATTGAGGCCGAAATATACGTCACCAAAGCCTACAATTTTTTTCAACAGCCTACGACGATACAGTACGTGTGTGCCCATCGGCGCCTTATACTAATGCTAACTAACGCGCACACAGGCAGCGCCCTTTGCGTGGCCTTGCAGACCGCAGCTGAAAATGAGAGCAAAATTAAATTTAAGCGGTGCTTTTAAGTACGATGTGTAGACCACAGTGTGTTCAAAACACAATGTCGATTTTAGCCAATGGGGGCCGCCTTCGCTGCGCTCGACAGCCAGTTGAACGCGCGTATTTGCGTTACATTTTAGAACCCTAGCCCGTTACGGACGGACTGACAGACAGACACCAGACTCCAGTAGGGGGGTAAGACTAGCCGTTCGCCGCCGCTACGCGGCGGAGTGGCATGGTTTGTTGGTAGATGCGGTGGCCGCAGATTTAGATGCTTCTTGGTGTCGCGTACTTTGTTAGCGTCGTTCACCCCAGTAGATCTTGGTATCGTGTATTTAACCACTTGCTTTTCCGTAGTCTCATTCGGCCCCGTATAA
>NW_003303725.1:0-8861 GCF_000142945.1 Phytophthora infestans T30-4 | reverse complement strand
ACACTCGCCGTGGATCCGAGCTCTCCAATCATCCAACATCATCTTGCAACCTTCTGTGATCTCCTTGGTCCCACGAAAGTTCGAGATCCACTGCATCCATCATCCCTATACCCTGGATCCAGGTCCCTCAAGGCGGGATCCTTCCTCCATAGATCCGAACTCGGAGGTATGGGATCCGGGGTACCTCGCGGTGGATCTTGACTCCTCGTTAGCCGTGGCTATTAGATCCACCTTCGGATGACACCTACCACCATTCCTTCATAGGATCCCCACTCGATCCACTGGTACATAGTTGTGGTGTAGTGATTTCTCCGTAGTTGCGGATTATCACCCGTCGACAAAGACGTGACACCGCCCAAGTTGTTCAAGCGACGAACCCTCGGTCAGGTGATGTACGGAGACGCCAAGGTGCAAGGGACTCGACGGCGTCACCTCCGAACGTTCAACGAGTATAGGATACGGGCATATGTCACTGAATCCAGGCTGTCCTTATTATTAATAATGGACTGGCCGGATTCGTATTCAGCGGACCATCTACGGTACGAACCCTCAGTGTCGGTTGGGATGAGTTCGCGGAATACTCAGCGACCTTTGGAAGACACGTTCACCGTCTGGGACAGGGCGCGGACCGTTAAAGATGCTCATGCGACGGTGCAGACGACGCTTGGCATGCAAGAAGATCCATAACGGATCATTGTTCACTTGATATTTGTATACTTGATTAGGACTTCTTATTAGGAAAAGACCCGAAAAGGGTAAGCTTAAATACAGAACAGAATTTCCACTCAAGCACACAGAGCGACGTCCGGCTTCAAGGTAAGCGTCAGGTCAAGCTTGTTTGAGTGTGTTATGCCTGTCGGTGAACTCGAAGCTCTGTAGCGAGGGTTCATCCGGCAAGGCCAAAAGACTTTGTGTATTGGCCGATTATTATCGGGAGGTTTTACGTGACGGCTTATTGTTGCCTATTTGCACGACTGGGAGTGCTTGAATTGCCTCCCTTTTATTCTTCCTACCGAGTGTTGAACACTCGGTGATCTCGTAAAAGGCTTACCCGTGCCTGGTACCCTTCCGCTGTTGGGACCACGAGGATTCAAAACACCTGCTAGCTTTGCTCGTGCTAGTAGCGTGTTCTTATTTTTACTGGTTGGCCTATATAAGTAGTTTACAAGGTCCAGTTTGTGCCGGTGCAAGGGCAGAACTGGGGTCTTCAGGTCCGCCCGAACGATCGTTTACTATCCTAGTAGACGAATTGTTGTGGGAACATCCTAACTACATTTGTAGCTAGCGTTCACGTGGGAATTCCAGCACCACAGCTTCCTCTTCTTCGTGACACATGTCTCCCACCAAGCGTACCAGCAAATCGCCGGGCAAGGCCCCATCCACCACTCCTCCGGTCAGCCCTTCTTCAATGTCACCCACCGATCTGCGTACTCTAGCCCAGGCTAATTCCGATCGGGTGCAAACCTTGACGGCGGAGCTCCAGACGGCTCAAGATGCCCGAGACCAAGCTGCGTCTTTGCACGCCACCCAACTCCAAACCTTGCGAGCCCAGGTATATGGCCAGGCTATGGAGATCCAGGGGTGGGAGCACCGTACGGCCTCTCGTTCGCAGGACCTACGACTCCTGTTTGCCGATCAAGCGGTCGAGATCCGCGACTTGACCGGACGGCTGGATCGCGCCTCCCGTCAGCGAGATGTCATGCGGGATGACAACGACCATCTGGCGGTCCGCAGTCCGTGCAATCGTGTTATCATGTACTGCTGTCCTCCGTGGCTCGGTAAGCTCAGGTTCTACACTGGTATGGTGCTCCGTGACTCGGTGATTACGCGTGGCAGCGTGTTCTCCGATGGTTTAGTGGATAGCCCACCGTCCATGCTTTCGTGTTATCTCTGGTGTCGGGGCTGGGCTGTCGTCTGTGTTATAGTTAGCTACCGTAGTGTCGTGCTCCGTGGATCGGTGAGCTCATGTTCTACCTAGGCATCGTGCTCCAAAAATTGATGATTTCTGATTTCCCGTATCTGGCCTCCTGCGGGCTCAGATTTGGTCGGTTGACTGTGCTCCATGTTTACCCGTGGTGTTGCTGGAGAATTGTTTCTGTGCATTCTCACCGGTACGTGTTCTACCGTGGCTTCGAACGTGCGTACTCTTCCATGGCCCGTGCTTTTCAGCATGCTGGGGTGTCTATGTATTTAATTACCTTCCGTGGTCCGTACGCTCCCGTCATATTCTTGTCCCTCTGTCCTTTTCATAGCTGCGTGCACTTCCGCCTTTCACGCTACGCATAAAACTTCGTGGTTTGCATCGGCTAAGAATTCTATCGTCGTCCATGGCCTAACGTGCTTCGTGTTGCTCTTCTATCTCGTCGTCTACATAGTGTGGGTCGGTGTTCTTTCGTGTTTCGTTTTTTTTGCGGAGTCACGTGCCTCCGCGCTAGCTGAATCACAAACGCTGTTCCGATTTTGTTTGATGTACATAGCATATATTGCTGGAAAGTTCACACAATATCTTAAAGTCGCACACTACGTGCAAAAATACAGAGGAAGATGATACTTTATCCGGAGGCAGTGTGGAGTGCAGGGGTGTAAGCCACAATAGTCATATTTTAAGTTTTTTACATTATTATTAATAGTAATACAATTGTTATTTATTATAAAACGCTGATATTATAATTATGTGTACTACTAAATAGCTGCAAGGAAAAATAGGAATTGTCTTGATAATAGTACTACTCAAAACAGCATTGTAAGTTTAATTTCTGGAAAAGTACTATGAAGCCTAAAATATCATTCTATATTCAATAGCTACTAAAGTTTCGATTGAGGCCTAAATATAAGTCACCAGGGCCTACAAAAAATTTCAACAGCTCCTACGACGATATTGTATGTGTGTGCACGTCGGCGCCTCCTATTAATGCTAATTAACGCGTGCACAGGCAGCGCCCTTCGCGTGGATACCGCAGCTGAAAATGAAAGCAAAATGAAATTTGAGTGGTGCTTGTAAGTACGATGTGCTGACCACATATAATATGTACACCACATATCACAATTTTAGCGAATCGAAGCCGCCTTCGCTGCGCTCGGCAGCCAGTAGAACGCCCGCATTAGCGTTACATTTTAGAACCCTACCCTCGGGCGGACTGACGGACTGACGCAGAGCACACTCCACTAGAGGGGTAAGACTAGCCGTTCGCCGCCGCTACGCGGCGGAGTGGCATGGTTTGTTGGAGATGAGGTGGCCGCAACCTTAGTGCTTCTTGGTGTCGCGTGTTTTGAGAGCGTGGTTCACCCCGTAGATCTTGGCATCGTGTATTTAACCACTTGCCTTCCGTAGTCTCATTCGGCCCCGTATAATATCGTGGTTTGGAGCGTTTCCGTTACCCCGTACTACAGGTTGGGTGTTGTTTTCTTCAATGGTCCATGCTCTTTCGTGCTCTTCTTGGCTTCGTGGTTCCCTGCTCACCCGTGGCCCACGCAGCTTAGTGGTTATGAGCTCTCTCTTTTGGGCTCATGTTTTAAGGTACTGCGTCTTTCGTGGCTGCTCCCTCTCAAACGTTTCGTGGGCTGCACCGGTTTCCTGGTACACAGTCTTTCGTGACCGTTCGCCTCCCATCGCCCGTACTCTAGCCGAAGGGTGATTTTCCGTGGTTTGGTGCCTCCACGCAGTCGTGTTGTTCCAGCACCCGTGTATCGATCTCGTGTGGCGAGACTCCATCGACCGCGTTATAATGCCATCGTGTAATTGCGATATGGTTTCGCTGTCTATGGTATTGTGCTCACGGATTGCATCTGCATTGCCCGTGTTATCGTGCTCTACAACGGCATCGTCCTCCACAATCATGGTCACCCCGATCACCCTTCCATTTCGTGGCTGGTCCGCCGTCCGTGCAATCGAATTCTAATGCGCTATTGTCCTCCGTGGGACGGTAAGCTCAGGTTCTACACTGATATAATGCTTCGTGGCTCGGTGATTTCGCGTCTACAGCTCCAGTGACCGCATTTCTATCATGGCTTAGTGTCTTGGCCACCGTCCCAGTCATCGTTTTATTTTGTGGTGTCGACGCTGGTCTGCCGTCCATTTTGTTGTGAGCTACCGTAGTATCGCGCTCCCCAGTGAGCTCCGGTTATACCCCGGTATATTGTTTCAATACCCGACAACCTCCCGTTAATGGTCTTCGGCGGCTTCATGTTTGGTCAGTCGACTGTGCTCCGTGTTCAACCATGGTGCTATGGGAGAATTTCTGTCCGTGCACTCTTACCGCTACGTAGTCTACAGTGGCTTCGAAGTTGCGTGCTCCTCCGTAGCCGTGCATTTCAGCATGCTGGGGTGTCTATGTATTTTAGTGCCCTTCCGTGGCCCGTACGCTCCTGTCATATTCTCGTTCTTCTGTTCTTTTCCATGGCTGCGTGCACTTCCATCTTTCACGCTACGTAAAACACTTCGGGGTTGCATCGGCTAAATCTTCTATCATCGTCCATGACGTTCCGTGCTTCGTGTTGCTCTTCTATCCCATCGTTTTTCGTGTTCTTGCTGAGTCGCGTGCCTCCGCGCAAACTTGATCACAAACGCTGTTCCGATTTTGTTTGATGTACACAACATATATTGTTGGAAAGATCACACAATATCTTAAGGTCGTGTGCAAATACAGAGGAAGATGATACTTTTCCCGGGGGCAGTGTGGGGTGCAGGGGGGTGTCGGGTGGGAAGTCATAATCGTCATATTTTAAAGTTTTCACATCCTAAAGTATCAATTATTAATAGTAGTAGTAGAGGTGTGATTTATTATAAACGTTAGCATAATAATTATGTGGACTACTACTACAAATAACTGCAAGCAAAAATATGAAATGTCTTAAGAATAGTACTACGCAAAACAGTACTGTAAGTTAAATTATTACAAACCTACTACGAAGCAGATCAAATCATATTTAAACCAATAAGTACTAATGTTTTGATTGAGACCGAAGTATGAGTCAGCGAAGCCTACAAATTTTATCAACAGCACCTACGACGATAGAGAACGTGTGTGCTCATCGGCGCCTTTTAATTCAGCTAACTAACGCGTACACAGGCAGCGCCCTTCGCATACCGCAGCTGAAAATGAAGGCAAAATGAAATTTGAGCGGTACATTTTAAGTACGATGTGTTGACCACATACAGTGTGTGCACCACATAATTCGATTCTAGCTAATCGACGCCGCCTTCGCTGCGCTCGGCAGCCAGTAGAACGCGCGTATTTGCGTTACATTTTAGAACCCTACCCTCGGACGGACTGACAGGCGCACACCAGACTCCACTAGGGGGGTAAGACTAGCCGTTCGCCGCCGCTACGCGGCGGGGTGGCATGGTTTGTTGGAGATGAGGTGGCCGCAAATTTAAGTGCTTCTTGGTGTCGCGTGTTTTGAGAGCGTGGTTCACCCCGTAGATCTTGGCATCGTGTATTTAACCACTTGCCTTTCCGTAGTATCATGTGGACCCGTACAATATCGTGATTTGGTACATTTCGGTTATCCGTACTACAGGTTGTAGTCATGTTCTTCAATGGCCTGCGATCTTATGTGATCTTCCCGGCATCGTGGTTTCCTGCTCACCCGTGGTCCATGATGCTTGGTAATTATGGACCCTCTCTCCTGGGCTCATGCTCTTCAGTAGTATGACCCTCTTTCGTGGATGCTAACTATTTCCTGATCTCAAACGTTTACGGGGGCTGCACTGGTTTCGTGGTTCATAGTCTTTTGTGGTCGTTGGTTTCTCATCCAAGTACTCTACCTGAAGGGTCCTAATCCGTGGTTTGGTGCCTCCACGCAGTCGTGTTGTTCTGTCGCCCGTGTATCGCGCTCTCCTGGTAAGATTCCATCGACCGCGTTACGACGCTATGGAGCAATCGCGGTGTGGTAATGGTATTTATGGTATTGTGCTCGCGTAGTGCATCTGCGTTGCCCGTGTTATCGTGCTCTACATGGGCTTCGTGCTCCACGGTGTGCAATCGTGGTCACCCCAAGCACCCCCGTGATTTTCGTGGCTGGTCTGCCGTCCGTGCAATCGAGTTTTAATGTGCTACTGTCCTCCGTGGCTCGGGGAGCTGAGCTTCTACGCTGGTATCGTGCTCCGTGGCTCAAAGATCTCCCGTCTATAGCTCCTGTGGCTGTGCTCCACTATGGCTTAGTGGCACAGTCCATGCTATCGTGCTAGCTTGCGATGTTGCGGTTGGTCTGTCGTCTGTGAGATCGTTAGCTACCGTAGTGTCGTGCTGGCGGACTCGGTGAGCTCCGATTCTACCCTAATATCGGGCTCCAATGCTCGGATGATCTTCCGTTTATGGTACATCGCGTTTTCACGTTTGGTCGGTCGACTGTGCTCCGTGTTGTACCGTGGTGCTATGGGAGAATTACTGTCCGTGCACTCTTACCGCTACGTGCTCTACAGTGGCTTCGAAGTTGCGTGCTCTTCCGTAGCCGTGTATTTCAGCATGCTGGGGTGTCTATGTATTTAGTTCCCTTCCGCGGCCCGTACGCTCCCGTCATATTCTCGTTCTTCTGTTCTTTCCATGGCTGCGTGCACTTCCATCTTTCACGCTACGTAAAACACTTCGTGGTTTGCATCGGCTAAATCTTCTATCATCGTCCATGACGTTCCGTGCTTCGTATTGCTCTTCTATCCCATCGTTTTTCGTGTTCTTGCTGAGTCGCGTGCCTCCGCGCAAACTTGATCACAAACGCTGTTCCGATTTTGTTTGATGTACACAACATATATTGTTGGAAAGATCACACAATATCTTAAGGTCGTGTGCAAATACAGAGGAAGATGATACTTTTCCCGGGGGCAGTGTGGGGTGCAGGGGGGTGTCGGGTGGGAAGTCATAATAGTCATATTTTAAAGTTTTCACATCCTAAAGTATCAATTATTAATAGTAGTAGTAGAAGTGTGATTTATTATAAACGTTAACATAATAATTATGTGGACTACTACTACAAATAACTGCAAGCAAAAATATGCAATGTCTTATGAATAGTACTACGCAAAACAGTACTGTAAGTTAAATTATTAC
The DNA here is from genome assembly GCF_000142945.1 of Phytophthora infestans T30-4. Lineage (NCBI taxonomy): Eukaryota > Oomycota > Peronosporomycetes > Peronosporales > Peronosporaceae > Phytophthora > Phytophthora infestans. The sequence continues at coordinate 1,815 of NW_003303725.1, read as the reverse complement.
AAACCTACTACGAAGCAAATCAAATCATATTTAAACCAATAAGTACTAATGTTTTGATTGAGGCCGAAGTATGAGTCAGCGAAGCCTACAAATTTTATCAACAGCACCTACGACGATAGAGAACGAGTGTGCTCATCGGCGCCTTTTAATTCAGCTAACTAACGCGTACACAGGCAGCGCCCTTCGCGTGGCCTTGCGAACCGCAGCTGAAAATAAGAGCAAAATGAAATTTAAGCGGTGCGTTTAAGTACGATATGTAGTCCACATACTGTGTGTACAAAACACAATACCGATTTTAGCCAATGGGGGCCGCCTTCGCTGCGCTCGGCAGCCAGTAGAACGCGCGTATTAGCGTGAGTCTTATTAGCCCTAGCCCGTTACGGACGGAATGACGGACGCAGACCACACTCCACTAGAGGGGTAAGACTAGCCGTTCGCCGCCGCTACGCGTGCATGGTTTGTTGGATATAAGGTGGCCGCAATTTTAAGTACTTCGTGTGTTGTGTGCTTTCAGTCTGATCTTGTACCCCGAGGCTTCGGCCATCCCCGTGCGATGTTGTGTCGTGTACTTAAAACACCTGTCATTTCGTAGTCTCATGTGGCAGTGTACGGTATCGTTAATTCGTACGCATCCGTAGCTCCGTACTACTGGTTGGCGTCTATGTTCCTCCGTGGATATTGCCCTTTTCCGTTAATGCGCTCTCTCTTTTGGGTTCATGCTTTTCAGTAGTACGACACCCTTTCGTGGCTGCTATTTTTCCGTGTTCCCAAGGTCTTGAGTGGGTTTACAGGTTTAGTGGTCCATATTCATTTATGGTCCATGGCGTCTCATCGACGGTACCCTCGCCGACGGGTGCTATTCCGTAGTTATATGGATCCGTCCCCCGTGTAACGTGCTCTCCTGGTGTGATTCATCGACCGCGTTATCGCGCTATCATGCGAGCGCAGTATAATTCTGCTATCCTATGCTTTCAAGCCTGCGAATATGCGACAGGCTTCACGCGTTGGCACACTTCGCAAGCACGTACGTACTTGCGCACCCACTTGAACTGATTGTGGGAGTAGAAGTATCTCGTGAGAAGAGTGTATGTCCTCTCACGACCCGGATGCCCTGCCTTAGGGGCATCGGGATACTCGTACACGATCAGGATACGCACATTAAAGTCATTTGGCTCGACCGCATCGCTGTCCACTGCGCTGTAAAGCAACAGGCTTTTGTGCACACGATATCGGTGTACACGAGCTCGCAGATATGGCGACAACCTTTTTTTTCAGACGTGACACGTCGAAAGGTGCTAAGCCATAGCCTAGCCGCTGTTTCACGTCTGCGTCACTTGCATACGCGTTCTTAGCGTCGTCAATCATGCTGACGACGGAACAGTTACTCGTTCGACCCCAATTTGATTGGCGTCGGCTGTCTTAACAGCGTTATTAGGTCGACGCGACAACAGCCACAAAATTCAACCCTCCAGGCTTATACTCAGCCTGGAGCTCGTACTCCGCAAAGAGCGATAGCCATCTCGCCATTCGTTGCGAGATGCGCGGAGCCTTCACTGCCGTTCGCAGTGAAGTGTGGTCGAATTTTACCACGAACGGTCTACTCCCAAGTAAATACACTGGGGACTTCGCAAGTGCATATTTCAACCGAGTTCGTCGTAGGCAGACTATGAGTCTCAGTCTCTGCTTCTTCCTTCTCTTCTTCAAACTGCACTCCCTTCAGCAAATTAGTGCTCGACGGTGCAGTTTCTGACGCAGTGGCTGCGTCACAGCGTCATCTCGATACGACTTGGAGCCCTTGATCGACTTGAGCAGTTG
>NW_003303724.1:1597882-1599985 GCF_000142945.1 Phytophthora infestans T30-4 | reverse complement strand
GAATGTGAGATGCCGATTAAGGCGCATCTACTGAGCTCCATTTGGCGATTTCGAAGCAAGGCGATGATGAAGGATTCGTAAACGGTGATGACCTCGATTGGCCGGACGTGTTGACTCGTATGGAGTCTGGCCGTGAAGTCATCGATAGTGCGGTTAAGTTAGGACTCGATTTGTATCAAGATGATATTGAAACAGCCTACTTGAATGCTGCTCTAGCAGTACATTCGTGGGTCCCATGATTTCCTGTGCCCGAGAGGACAAGCGTATCGCACTTTTCGGTCTTCACCAGTCTGTGCAGAATGGTTTGAAAAAAATCAATCGTTGGCTGACGTCGATGGGATTTGTGAGTACGCAAACAGAGCCGTGTCTATATGTCTTCTACAAGACGGCGTATTTGCAATATTTCCATTGTATGTCAACGATGTTGTACGCGCTACAAGCTCGGTGGTTGTTTGTAGCGTTTAACGCTAATTATGACTTCAATGACGGAAATAAACTACATTCGTTTCTGGGAGTGCAGGTTGAGCAAAGTGATAAGTGAATTCGCATTCACCAAGAAAAGTACTTCAACGAGATCTTAGAGCGCTCCGGATTTGACAGTGCTCACGTCTGTGCGACCCTAATGGAGACGATGGCAAATTGCAGTCAAAGCACGGATGGACAAGATGGTGAACTGTCGCTCGACTATCGAGGTGCTACTGGGGCATTTATCTACCTAGCTACAAGCTCTCGACCCGATATTGCCTACTCTGCCGACTACCTTAGTCGATTCATGACTAACCCAAGGAAGAAGCACTGTGGCGATGTCAAACGTACCCTACGCAACATGTCAACAAAGAACTTAAGAGTTGTAAAATCGCCGGATTGCACGGGTGCCAAGGCGATCGTGCTACAGGTGGACCCTGCGTGAGAAGGGTCCACTGAAGTGTTCTTACACTGTATTTACCCTTTGGGCCGCTCACGTTCTCTCTCTTGAACAGAAAAGAATAACACACTTATTGAACAGAAACGCTGAAGACTCAGCCATTCTATATGAAACGTCTGTGTTTGTTATTTACATCAGGAATTCTAGACTCTAAGTCTCAAGACACCATTTCTGGCACCATTCATGAACGCGTAACCCCAGTATTGCACAGGTCTAACATGTACATACTACTGGTCAGAACTGGAATAGCGTTCTTGCCTTCGTTCTGATCAGATGCCTCTAATGTCAGGACTAAGAAAATACGTATGCATTTAGAAAAGATAGTTGAGGTACGGGTCGTCAACAACTGCTTCTACTACCATTCCTTAATGGCTTTAAATATTATTATGTATTATTATTAAATGAGTCGCGCTCCGAGCAAAATTATCACTTGTGAGACTAAATTTCTCTACCAACTGAGCAACACTCGGTCCTAATCCAACAACCACACAAAAACAAACAAAACAATTGTGCACGTGGGAGCGAGCACAACCAACACCTCTACAGCATTTACATTTCTTCCCCTATTAAACAATAGTCAATATGTCATTTTGACTATTATTTTTTAGGTGGATGAAATGAATTATTTATGAATAATTTATGAGCAGGTATTATTCATACAATGGTAGTATGCGGAGCTGTTAATAGGTAGAGCTGTTAATAGGTAGACATCTACTATTTTACAAATGACAGTATACTGAATTTGCTCAACTGGGTCATCGGTGAATGCCACACCCAATAATTGTGTATGCCTGCAGAATTCCGCGAAGCCTGGCAATCTGTAAGAGCCTTCTTCGTTTGTCTTGTGCTGCTGTTCGCGAAAGTCTTCATTTTCGAGTTGACTTTAGCGCTCCTTCTGACTACAACAATGTGACCTGTTTAACATTGTCTTCTCCAATAGGCGCGCCTAGTAAACTTTACATCCATATTGTCGGTACCACCAGAACTCACCAGGAAATTCAGATAATAATTTTTGTTTGATCTCATTAATAACATTAAAAAATGCGATGCCGTCAAACTCATGTTTTTTTGCCGGCATGGTAGCTGAAGACTAGGGTATTGGTACCGGGATTTTCAAACGTTATCTAATACTTTAAAACTAGAAAATACCAAGACAGTATCCGGGTCGGACATTTTTC
>NW_003303724.1:1594323-1597782 GCF_000142945.1 Phytophthora infestans T30-4 | reverse complement strand
TTCCATCCGCGACTCAACCGAGCTCTTATCTCGGTCATTATTGACAGGACACTAAAGTACAATATTGCGTTCAGAATCATCGACTTGCCACGTCCATCTGTACGGTCTGCACTGTCACGCAGGGGTAGTATCTATGTAAACAGCAGCTTATTCGTCGCACGTAGTTCCCACTCAATACTGTGGTTTAAATTGTGAGCGCCAATTAGTGCAATATACGCTATAAGAGCTGATGGTACAGATAACATGGTTTTGCGTGAGCCCACGTGAGCGAGTGTACGTGCCATCTACGGTGACGCGTATGCAGATAGGGACGGCCAGCTTGCAGAGGTACACCGTACATATCTCGTGCTAGTTATTATATGAAGCGCGCTACGTTCTATAGGTGCGTCAGCACGCTTGGTAGCGCCACAGTCAGCTTACAGTATGTGCGACCCCAAGCCTTGCACCGTCAGCCAGTATACAAAAACTATGCGGGGTAAGGGGCTATAAGGATGTATATCCAAATCACCTGCTCTTCTGCTGCTTCTTTTGCTCAATGTACCTGACGTTTCGAACGGTCAACTTGCGAGGGTTATTATCAGATTTCCAAACAAATACATACTTTACATGCAATTTAAATTGACTAAAACAATTATCTATCGTGCGCGCATGCATTCGTCGGGTGCGGTGCACGGGAGCAGGTAGCGCAATGACCGTGCAGCCGCGCGCCTTCGTTGCACGGTGGCAGTGGTGAGTGTCAGGTGAAGTTAAAAATATATATATTCGCGAAGTCCCTACAAAAAGCGCTGGTCGTGAAGCCTACTTTAATATTTCAAAAATACTGTCGTCTCTTCTTTAGAAATTGTGTGGAAAATAGCATCGCCGAGCTCTTACAAATGCGGCCTGTGAAGCTTATATTAATTATAATAATACTATTAATATCGTCTTTACTTTGAAAGATGTGTGGAAAATAACATCCCAGAGCTCTTACAAAATACTGGTCTGTGAAGTCTACATTAATAATAATAAATATTTCTATTTGAGAAGTGTGCAGAGCTCTTAGAAAATAAAGGGGTTACTGTGACCGATTTGCAGTACATACGACAGGTTTTGCGTAGCTAAATGTCAATAATCAAGTATCTGCGCAGCTCGCCTGGTCGTTTGCAACCAATCGATGCGTTTCGTGCCCGGCAGAAATGTTTACCTTACGTCCAATCGCGAGGGCGAGAGGCGGTCTGATCGTGCGACAGATCCAGTCAGTGTCGCAGGTCGGCAGCTATTGCCCAATCAGGGCGCGAGTTAATTGTGTCACGCTTTTGGATATATTTGTAATTTTGGCATAGTTAGGTCGAGTCAGAAAGGTAGGCGCGGTCGGTAAGATGGATAGCAAGGACGCGACGCACGGTGTAGCATCAATGCGGTGTCGTTTCGGCTTGCGTCCAAGGACAAGTTCCGCTTTTGCGTTGCGGCTCGTAGCAATTTCCATCACTACATTAACTGCTAGCATGACGCACACATCTGTAGCTACATAGCAAAACTGCTAGCCTTCAGCGCAACGCACTTGTGGTGTACGACGTTACCAACCATTGGGCGCGTACATCCTGCCACATTTTTGGGATTTGTACATGCAAGGAGTGATTGAAACCGGTGACAAAAGTGAAATAGTTGGTCGCCTTTTCTTACTTTTAGCGATGGATGCGACCACCATGCAGAGGTTTAGTGTCGAAGACTTGACATTTTCCAGAGGCACACACCATTTTTTAGATCCGTTTTGCTCTGTCAAGGGGTTTTCTGGGTGTGCTCGATGGGTCATATAACTGTCATAGACCCAAACTTTTAAACGTCGACGTTGAAGAATTAACCTATTCGAAGAGGACCCCACGCGCACCTAAATTGGTGACAAAATACAGCGCAACACTTGAGCAAAGCGCCAGTTTTTTGGCTTGGAAAAAGGCTGGAGCATTGACTTTAGTTACTTTTATCAGCTGGCGAACTGCTGGGTTGTCGTGCTGCAGGACAGGGCATGGGAAATACAATACCCAGTGTTATTTTGCGTGAATCACATCCGTAATAAAGACTGCAATACCTGGCAACACAAATAATAATCACTGCAATAATCACAATATATTGTTATCACTTAGTCTTCGATGCAACCGAGAAGGGTGGAGCAGTTCCACATACGCCGATTAGCACGAAGAAACATGGCCGTTTCAAAATTAGCTGGTAAAGTAGATGAACGTAGCGATGTAAAAACAAGCTTACACTCAGAAAAAGGATATCGCATGTGTTGCTTGTCGGAGGAACGCAGCGCAGGATCATACTCGACAGACGCCTGCGATGCAAGCCGTGCCTTCTTGGCTTGCCGGAGGACGGAGGTCGCGAAGTCGGCCGTAGCAGGCACTTCGTCTTGTAATGTAGACGAAGATAAAATGAAACTGTCGACTGCATGTAATTCATCCACTGAGAGGGGTAGGTCGTTTTGCAGCTTCACTATCGCAGACTCGAAATGGGGCGAGTGAACAATCTCAGCTGTTGGTGCCAAGTAGTTAGCCATGACAGGATACTTAGCAGCACACGCATCAAACAACAGGCGCACCTCGGCAAGCGTGCACGCCTCCGCTTGGATTTTCACGCACACACTGTCCAGCTCACGAAGCTTGTCCAATACACCTATAACGCGGCGGTGCGCATGGCCACGAGGCACAAACTCTTCAACAGCCTCCACCGTCAGGATCGCATCACGGATCTTGCAATATCGGTCAATCATCTGGAATGTAGACGACCAGCGCGTAGTGTTTGCCTTAACAGGCTTGTAGTCGGTCGCCTTTGCCAGTGCGGTAGCATTTTTGACATGACGCAGCTGAATCATCAGGTTTTGAATCAGATCTATCTGAGTCTGATAAACCTGTAGAAATCGATTAACCGCGAGGTTAAATCGATGACTTGCACAGCCAATGAGGGGGACGCCCATTCGTGTATCCATACTCTGATTGGTTGCACAATTGTCCTCCACAACATAGCGCACCATCTGCAGGTTCGTCTCGTACACAGTTAGTACGGTGGATATATGATCGAGGTGGGCTTCAGCTGTCTGGCCGTCTTTCATTGGCGAAAGCGCAAGAAAGCGCTGGTGGCGCACACCATTGTAGACGTAGATCGCGTAGATACCGAGGAAGTGGAGTAAGTGACTAGTCCAACCGTCGAACATTAAAGCAAAGGAGGTTCCCATCTCCTTTGCAATGATTGTTCCAACGGCTAGAGCCACATGACGCATGTACCGCTTTAGTGTCTTGGTAGTCGTAGGCTTCATTGTAACTACAGCACGCGTAGCCTTGTTTTCCACTTCAGTGATTGGTAGATTTCTCTCGATCACCCATACCATCCATTGGTAGATATTGCGCGTTCCATTTCCTGATATTGGAAATCGGATCGATCGAAGTAGACGTCGATGCAGTCGTAGTAGAATTGTAGCATTCGGAG
>NW_003303724.1:1591590-1594223 GCF_000142945.1 Phytophthora infestans T30-4 | reverse complement strand
AGCTAGCCGAGGTGGTCTTGCTGGGACCTGAGGAGGAGTTGAACTCCTCATCCGTCGTGGACGACGCGGTCCTAGAGGACACCAAGAAGGCGCTGAGCGCAAGAAGTGGATCGGCGATCCTCAAAGATCCTTCGGATCCCTACTACCCGGTGGTGAAGGAGTATGGAGACGTTGTCTCAAAAGACCCACCGACGGGCCTGCCTCCGGATCGAGGCGTGTGTCATGAGATTGACCTGGTTCCTGGAACCAAATACTGCGTAACAAGGCAATGGCCTTTGCCGAGAGAGCAGTGTGACGTCATTGACGCATTCTTCCGTGCGAAGCACGAGGCAGGGATGGTGCGTGAGAGTAAGTCTCCGCACTCGACACCCACGTTCTGTGTCAGAAAGCCGAACGGCAAGTGGCGCATTGTTCATGCTTTTAACAAGCTGAATGCGACCACTATCCCGGCGCAAACGCCGATTCCTCGCAAGGATGTTCTGCAGAACAACATGGTAGGCTGTACGTTGTACAGCGCGCTCGACTTGGTCGATGGCTACTACCAATTGCTCATGAGAGCGAGCGACATTCCGCTGACAGCGGTGAGTACTCCGAGCGGTATGCTCTGGGAGTGGCTGGTGATGCCCCAGGGGCTGTCAAACGCACCAGCAACGTTCAATCGTCTTGTGACGCAGCTGTTTAGGCCCCACCGGGCGTACGCTCAAACGTACTTTGACGATATATTCGTCCATAGTCGTGCCGAGCACGGAAAGTCAGACGTGGATAACCACATTGACCACTTGCGAGCGGTGCTCGAGTGCATGCGCACTAATAAGTTGTATGCCAACTTGGACAAGTGCGTCTTTGGCGCGGAGGAGATACCTTTCCTCGGGTGCTTCATTGGGAAGCGTGGCTTACGGGCAGATCCTGCCAAAGTCAAGGCCATCGTGGACTGGACGGTTCCCAAGAACCAAAAAGACTTACGCAAGTGGCTAGGCTTAGCCAATTACTTGCACAAGTACAGTGCGAACTATGCGGAGATGGCTCGGCCATTATCAGATCTCCTTAAGAAGGACGCACCATGGTGCTGGAACGTCGAGCACGACGGAGCCTTTGAGGCTGTGAAGGAGAGCCTTCTCCAGGCTCCGATCCTTGCGCTACCGGACCCGGATAGTCCGTTTAGCGTCGTCTGTGACGCCTCCGATTTTGCAATCGGTTGTGCTTTACTACAAGCAGATGCCGAAGGGCGTGAACGCGTGATCGCGTTTGAGTCTCGCCAGCTCAAAGCTGCAGAGAAGAACTATCCAGTTCATGACAAAGAGCTATTTGCAATGAAGTATGCTCTAGTCAAATTCAGGGTACACCTGCTAGGCTCTAAGCCTTTTGTGATCTTTACTGATCATGCGTCGTTACGCACTGCGACACAGTCGCCCCATCTCTCTCAGAGAATGGCAAGATGGCTTTCCTTCTTTGCCGAGTATAACTTCGAGGTGAAGTACAAGCCGGGGCGGCTTAATGTAGTGGCCGATGCGCTCTCGCGCAGGCCGGACTACGAGTTAGCTCATGTCACGACAGTGACGTCGTCAGTGCCTGACTTGATACGCGGAGCGTATGCACAAGACGACATGTGCGTAGCGCTGCTACGGGCTCTTGGGAGCGAAGAGTTTAAAGACTCTGACAAGGAATTGTCTGGGCGCTTACGCGCGAGGCTGCATCGATACTCACTCGATGGCGGCCTGCTGTACTACAGCACCGACGCTGAGGATAACCCTCGTGTAGTCGTTCCTCATGATGAGGATCTAAAGTATCGAATCCTCTATGAGGTTCATGATACGCCCGTGGGCGGGCACTTAGGTCGGGAGAAGACCTATGGCTCGGTGAGCTCGATGTACTGGTGGCCCAAGATGTATAAGTGGGTCGGCACCTATGTACGCACGTGTGAGACGTGTCAACGGACAAAGTCCGCGCCGAGCACGGCAGCGCCCTTGGCGAGTTTGCCTGTCCCCAAGGGATGCTGGCAGTCCATGAGTATGGACTTTGTGTTTGGCCTTCCCAAGGATAAGGCAAGAAACACAGGTATAGTGGTCTTTGTATACCGATTGAGCAAGATGGCTCATTTAGCGGCAGTGCCGGACACCATTGATGGTGAAGGTACAGCTTTGCTGTTTTTAGACCGAGTATTTCGCCAACATGGCTTGCCTGAGGCAATTGTCTCCGATCGAGATCCGCGCTTCACCGCGAAGTTCTGGACGTCCCTCTTCAGAGTGCTCGGCACTCGTTTGGACATGTCCACAGCGGACCATCCGCAGACCGATGGTCAAACCGAACGCGTGAATCGCGTTGTGGAGGATACCCTCCGAAGCGTATGCGCTGAGGCGCCAAAACGCTGGAGCCAGATGCTCCCACTCGTTGAGCTCGCATTAAATAATGCAGTGCCCGCCTCGCCAGGCTACACTCCGTTCTATGTGAACGGCTTGGTTAACCATCGCGTCCCACTGACGCCGCCACGCAGTGGCTCAGGGCTTGGTGGGGGAGGGATAGCCGAGCGGCTCAGCTCGCATAAGTGGCAGCCATGTTGCGGTTCGCAAGCAAGTCGATGACTCTCTAGTATGTTAGACTGAGCGTAATGCGTCAAGTACGCGACGCTATGGCTG
>NW_003303724.1:1589467-1590662 GCF_000142945.1 Phytophthora infestans T30-4 | reverse complement strand
AGAGATTTAAATTCGTACTTATACGTGAAGCAGATGCTGTGTCCTGCGTATACCAGACCATTAAATGGCGATTAGAGTTCTGTTGACATATTTCAAAGACCTGTTTGTCAAGGTATGACGGCTCTCGTCTTAAATTTGTTGTGCTATCCCAGCCTTCGCGGAGATTTTGATAGTAGCCAGCTTGCAGCCTTCACCGGTAAGCGATGTTACTTGGACAGGAGATGCGTTTATTTCTCAGTAGCAGCAAATGGTTACTTATGCATGAGATTTTGCAAAAGGGTGCAAACGAAGCGTTTATTACATAACGATTTACGCTGTCATCTTAATTAAAACACGCTTGCTTCTTTTTCCAAGATGGCTACATGTAGCTATTTTCTACAAATGACACTTGCACAAATGAATAGTTGGTTGCGGCCAACCAATTGGGTGCCACTTAGAGAGGTGTGACTTTACTGCTAATCGTAAATATATACATGTACGGAGGTGCGATTCTGCCTAAAGAAGCTCAATACGGTTTTGCTTCACACTAAGAAAAAAAGTGGGTGTTCGAAATTTTACACAAACTAAACAGTAGACCTTGATGTCGATATTCACTTTCAAACTAGATAAATAGGCTACCAATGTAAATAAAGAATTCGAGGTGCTCTAGAAAATGGACCAAGCGAAACTCTTATAATCCATAGCTGCATCATGTTGCTTGTGTTGGCATTCACCCATGTTGGTTGAAGGGTAGAGTTATACTGCGTAGTAGTAGTATAACAGTGATGGTGGATGACCCTATTATAGTACTAAAACCAATGCGACCTCATGAACAGCATGCGAAACATAGCTACAAACTAATCTCAGCCTTCGCGAAGTTTTCTAGTGATGCTACGCCTCCAGTACAAAATCCGGAGCTTTTCCGCGCAAAGCGTGTGTGTGTTGATATCAGAAGCGCTGTCACTCGCGACAACTTCAACGTGCGATTTACTTTGTTATCCAGTTAGAGCTACTTCGAAGTATTTCTTTTAACATTCAAACTGCTGTGTGTTCAGCCACATAGTTGAGGTACCGCAGGAGCTTCTTCATCTTGAGAGTTTCGCCAAGCTTTTCCATCGCCCTTGCAGAGTTAGCTGCAGCTGCAATCTTGTCGGTAAGTTTTAGCTTGGCAGCGTAGTCGTCAACAGTCATCCCAGCTTTCAACATCGTTTTCATC
>NW_003303724.1:1585540-1589367 GCF_000142945.1 Phytophthora infestans T30-4 | reverse complement strand
TTGGACAAGAGGGCTGTGCCCTGGTGGGTTCGAACCACCGACCTGTGGCTTCCAAAGCCAACGCTCGACCACTGAGCTAAAAGCGGATTGCTCTTAAGCTTGTCCAAGCGTGAACAATCGTTCATGGAAAGACAGGGCTGTGCCCTGGTGGGCTCGAACCACCGACCTGTGGCTCTCAAAGCCAACGCTCAACCATTGAGCTAAAAGGGTGTTGCCCTTAAGCTTGTCCGAGCGTGAACAATCGTTCATGGAACGAGAGGGCTGTGCCCTAGTGGGTTTGAACCACCGACCTATCGCTTGTAAAGCGAGTGTTCAACCGCTGAGCTGTTGTCGACGACTCGAATGAGTCAAGAGCATTGCTCTAAGCGGTTTGCAGCTCTTGGAGTAGGCGCGGAGCGCGAGCGTAGGTCTGAGACCGCTTGAGAGCAAGATGCGCGCAGCGCTTGGAGCATTGGGCCGTGGGCCGACGACGAGAAGTTGGGCATCAACGATGCGTAGGCGTTTGTGAGCTCACGGAGCTGTACAACGCTGGTGTGAGGTGTAGTAACCTCCGCCGTCTTAACAAGACGTGACCTCGCTGAGGAGAGTTTCGAGAACGGAATGTTCTCATCTTAGTGGGGGAGAGTGTAACGGGGTTACATGGTGTGGAGCACACAGGGGTACGAAGTACCCGGAGAGTTAACAAACTCTCAGTACATAAGTTGGAGAGTTAACAAGGTCTCTCAGTACGTTGGCTGAAAGCCACACGTTATGCATTTGATTAGGTTTAACTATGCTAGATAGTTAAAGAGATACATTTACCCCTAGGCGGCTTGGCCGCAATAATAGTAAATAAAACACTTCTGGTTTTGAAGCATAAAAGTTAAGGTGTTAACTTTGAGCCCTGGTCTTGGGCTGTAAGTGTCCTTTGGATAAGGAACTTAGTATTAGTGACTCTTTGAGTCGAACGTCTTCCTCTGACGCTAAAGCTACGGCAGCCCCGCTGCATGTACGGCATCTACCCGGGCATAGCCCGGACGGGAGATTTGTTCGTTGAGCTCGCACGCAGAGGATATGACAAAGCTTTGAAGTATGCGTACACTAGCGGACACGATAACATCGAGTCGTTCAACGCAGCGTTCATGGCTGCAGCGAAGTGGGGGTCGACGGATGTCGTTGAATTCTTGCTCAGTACCAGTCGTATTTCGTCTGAAGTAGTCGACGCAGTCCTCAAGGAAGCAGCTGGATTGATGCTATATCCAACAGAAACAGTAACTTTTCTCTGCAGCAAGAAGCTGGCACCGTCTGATGCGGTCAATGGAGCTTTCCGTGTTACAAGCCACTTTGCAGCGCTCCATCAGAACGAATAAATCTCGTCCGGGTCGATCATCGCTGCCTTCAGACGAGCATCCGCTTGTGAAAGTGAGTCTTTCTATTTTCGCGTAAGTGAGGACAATGTTGAAGCGGTCAAGGTCTTGTAATATCTGGACTGCATTCTTGTCGAAGTCGTCGGTGAGGCATACGCTGCTGCTGCTAAAAACCTTCACAATGAGATCATTGAGCTTCTGGGTGACGATCCACGCCTTACAAGTGAAGCCAGAGACGCAGCGTCTCGAGGTCAAAGGGATCTGGTAGAATCTCTGTACGAGTCTGGTTTGATTTCTCCTAATGCACTACTGGAAGCGTTCATGCAAATTACAGAACTCTCTCAAGCCGCATGTGTGATAAAGAGCGTGTACCTTGTGATATCGGGATCAAGGTATCTATGTGTGCGGCAGAGCGGAGAGAAAGCGGTGTGCTGGAGATACTAAATGAGACTGCAAGAGGCAACTGGCCGCTGCAAGTGCTAAAGGAGGCGCTGGAATTGGCGTCGGAAAAAAAGTCGATAACTTCTTGCGCAAAATTATCTGCGATCAGATTTTCAGCGGTAGCGCAGTTTGTCGCTGTGGTCACGTGATTGGGAAGCTGAAAGTGAGAAATGATACGTGGGAAACGTAGCTAGCGTTCGAGTGCCGTAGTTGCAGACAGCTGATAAAAGTTGCTCAGTCTTTCAGTTTTTAATCTACATCTTTGCTGTTTTGTCATTGTTGTACTGTTCAAGTATATTCTTAGAAATCGAAGAAGAAAAAAGCAGCTCCGCTTGACAATAATAACATTTATGATGCAGGAAAAACTATATTAAGCTAAAACAAAGCAAAAATCGCTAGCACAATCTTTAGAAGAACTACAAGACTTACAGTATTTCTATTTGGTGACCTTACTCAGGTATCATAATAAAAAGCTTGAAAACTAACGAAAAATATTTAACACTTTTGTTGCTGGAAGAATAACAACAAAGCTCTAACATGGATGATATCATTCTATTCAACGATTAGAACGGAGCTTTAGCTCACGTTAAGCTTCACCTTAAGTTCTAAATGGCCTCCTTGAGTAGACCTCGGTACCCACAGGACCAGCGACCCGCCTCCTGTTCCTGGAAGACCGAGGAATCCTGGACGCCAGCGGTCGAGGTACAGCGTTTTTCCACCAAGAGCCTTGACAGTTGAATTCAATTCGCCAGTTCTTCCTGCTTTGACGTCGACTTCGTCGATCCTGTCCCCTCCCGACATGATGTTCACAGTCACGTCTTTCGTGTCTGTACTCGAAAATTTGATGATGACGGCTCCGTCGCCCTTCTTAATCCACGAGCTAGTCGTCCCTTTGAAAGCCTTTTGAAGCGTATTCAAGCCCAACGTAGCAGGTTCTGTACCATCGTCGATCTCGCCCATAAACTGAGTAAGGTCCGCAAATTTTCTGGATAAACTCAGAGAAGAACAGCGTAATACGAGTAGGGTCTAGCAGCGTTACAGCGGCAGCGGTGAAGGCAAGATCGACCACTCTGTACGCTTTTTCCTTGTCGTCGTAGGACGTGCCATTGTCGCTCTTCCCCGACTTTATAAGGTCGTTCATAATAACTCCAAAGGTCTTGCGCAAAACCTCACGCGTCTTGTAAGCGGTTGCTTGATTGGACTCGGCTATCATCTGGTGCATACAGTTGTTCGTCACTACAGCTATATCGTGTAGTACGAGGTCGGAGTCGGTAATCTTTAGCCGAACTTCATCATCTGTGATGGCAGGATTCTCTTCTCGGTACTCGTTCACAGTAAGCCATACCCGGTCTACTAGAGACTTGAGCTCTCCGCCACAGCTCGAATTTTTCTTCATGGCTGTCTTCCCAGACAAGCCGCCGCTAGGCGGAAACCAGGCCCAAGACGGCCGACAGGGCCCCACCCAGGTAGGGAACCGCCCTAGAAACCCATTTCGGTGGTCGACTCGAAGGCCTTACCTATTTTTTTCTTAGACATTCAATTAGGTAGCGACCAAATTACAAATTTGGTAACGAGTAAGCCAAATGGTAATACACAAAACTTTTCTGTTCTAATCAGTGTGAAAACTGGTTTTCGCCTTTTGGCGGACTTTTTCACTCGCATTTTTGGGCAATCGTCTGCGGCTAGCTTGCTAGCGGCGGACGAGCGGTCTCCGGGGGCGTTCACCTTTCCCCCGCGAGGCCAACTACACCGATCTTCTCTACACTTTTCTAATTCGCCTTCGTCTTCGGTCTTCGGCTGTCGGATTTTTTTTCTTTTTGACCAATCAGAGTGCGCCATGCGACTCTTCTGGCCAATCAGAGACCGGGCCCTGTCCTCGGACAGCGAGGCCTCCACGGCCAGCCAATCAAGTCTCGGCAGCGACGCGTCTTTCTATAACGCAGCTGACGAGGCCGATCTGGCGGCCCCCGATTGGTCCGACTTTCGGCCAATCAGCGACGACGAGGGGGCAGGGGTTTACACTTTTGCCCCCGTTTCGAC
>NW_003303724.1:1582291-1583563 GCF_000142945.1 Phytophthora infestans T30-4 | reverse complement strand
TCTCGCTGTGTCTTCTTACGAATCCCTAAGGTAGTGACCGCTCTTGGTAGTCCGCGGTTGACAGTCCAACCTGCCCGTTGCATGTACAGCATGATGTATCTTATAAAGAATACGTGTTGATTGACAACACATCCAAAACACCTTGTTTTGCAGGATAGCACCTAAGATTTGTTTTGACTTGGCATTTGTAAGAGCAGCCCGCTCTCCTGCGAAAAGGCATTATATAATGTAAGAGGTCTTTACCAGCCGCGCTTAGCTTGGCTGGGGCTCGCTTCGCTCGCGATTAATAAATTCTCTCACCTGGGAGGTGCAATGCGCGGCTCGCTGGTGAGGGATCGCCTCCGCAAATACCGCGCGGCCCTGCTTCGCGGGCTCCCCGCGCATGTTTGCTGCGGCTACGCGACCTCGCACCCGCTCGCCTTAGTTGCCGCCATAGCTGCGTCGCCCCGCCCCGAAAGGTACTATTGTGCGTTTGAGCGTGTTGCAAACCGTTTCGAACGGTGTTTTTGCAATTTTGTCGTGTTGATTGTACCGCACGTTCGAACGCCCCGGCTGATAAAAAAAATGCTGATGATTGCGTCTCTTTTACACATATCTGTTTTAGAAACGCAACTCAAAACATACGCGTTTTAAAGCTCGACTTGCTTTGTTACCGATGGCATCGTGTAAGAATCCTGTAGCAAAAATTAGCTGATAGAAGGATGCTACAAAATGCACTTACCAGTATCGTGAGCTCTGACGTCATTCTGGTCGCTTTCAATGATTCACTTGCTTACATATTTCCCGTTATTTTGAAACGGCCCAGATCGTTTTTAATTGGATTTAAGCTCAAGCGCAAGTCAATAACAGATTTGCGCTATTGTGTGTGCATTCAATCGAAGAACCGCGCAAGGAAATTTTGAGTAACACATGAGCGTATACAAGTTATTCGCGTATTAAGAAGTATTACAGAAATAAAACCGGCAGAACCCCGGGAACCAGCGGTACCTCTGATCTTGTCTTTTTTTTTTGAGAGAGGTCCATTTCATTTGTACTAGGTTCAATGAATGGCTTAAATACAGTACCTAAAGGACAAGGTGTCGATGCCGCTACACCACCGATCTTGGAGAATGCTTTTTATACCTTGTGAATGGCCGGATGCACAGGGTGCTGTGCAGCACACAGCAAACATAGGTCGACTGAAAGCGACACTCATTTCCAAAGTTGCTGTCCAGCCCTCAAGTTCCGAGCCAACAAACCATGCGCCTCTCTTATGTGATCGCTGTAATTGCG
>NW_003303724.1:1543693-1571163 GCF_000142945.1 Phytophthora infestans T30-4 | reverse complement strand
ATAATTTGCCTCCAAACTTTGACTTGGTTAAAGTATCGTGTCCTCTTTTTTCGAGCCATTTTCTGTTTGAAGGCTCGAATTACGTCGTAAGTTACGACTTTCGCCCTACTCAAAGTCGTAACTTACGACGTTGGTAACAGAGGGGTTAATAATAATACATAATAATATTTAAAGCCATTAAGGAATGGTAGTAGAAGCAGTTGTTGACGACCCGTACCTCAACTATCTTTTCTAAATGCATACGTATTTTCTTAGTCCTGACATTAGAGGCATCTGATCAGAACGAAGGCAAGAACGCTATTCCAGTTCTGACCAGTAAGTATGTATATGTTAGACCTGTGCAATACTGTAGTTACGCGTTCAATGATTGTGCAGAACTGCTCGTAGGCGTAAGCTAGGAATCCTATGTAATACAAACACAACGTTCCTATAGAATGCTTAGTCTTCAACGTTCTCGTCACTAATGTGTTATCTTTCTTGTCAAAGGGAGACTGAGCTGCCAAAAGGTAAATACAATGTAAGACACTTCAGTGACCTTCACGCATGGGTCACCTGTAGCACGATCGCCTTGGCACCCGTGCAATCCGGCGATTTTACAACTCTCAAGTTCTTTGTTGACATGTTGCGTAGGGTACGTTTGACATCGCCACAGTGCTTCTTCCTTGGGTTAGTCTAAGGTAGTCGGCAGAGTAGGCAATATCGGGTCGAAAGCTTGTAGCTAGGTAGATAAATGCCCCAGTAGCACCTCGATAGTCGAGCGACAGTTCACCATCTTGTCCATCCGTGCTTTGACTGCAATTTGCCATCGTCTCCATTAGGGTCGCACAGCCGTGAGCACTGTCAAATCCGGAGCGCTCTAAGATCTCGTTGAAGTACTTTTCTTGGTGAATGCGAATTCACTTATCACTTTGCTCAACCTGCACTCCCAGAAACGAATGTAGTTTATTTCCGTCATTGAAGTCATAATTAGCGTTAAACGCTACAAACAACCACCGAGCTTGTAGCGCGTACAACATCGTTGACATACAATGGAAATATTGCAAATACGCCGTCTTGTAGAAGACATATAGACACGGCTCTGTTTGCGTACTCACAAATCCCATCGACGTCAGCCAACGATTGATTTTTTTCAAACCATTCTGCACAGACTGGTGAAGACCGAAAAGTGCGATACGCTTGTCCTCTCGGGCACAGGAAATCATGGGACCCACGAATGTACTGCTAGAGCAGCATTCAAGTAGGCTGTATTAATATCATCTTGATACAAATCGAGTCCTAACTTAACCGCAATATCGATGACTACACGGCCAGACTCCATACGAGTCAACACGTCCAGCCAATCGAGGTCGTCACCGTTTACGAATCCTTCATCATCGCCTTGCCTTGAAATCGCCAAATGGAACTCAGTAGATGCGCCTTAATCGGCATCTCACATTCGTCGATCAGCTCGAACACTTTTTTCTTGAACATTACATCGACCTCACATTTCATTCCTTCTAGCCACTCGCGACTTTGAGGCGAGCACATAGCCTTTTGAAAGCTCCGAGACATCGTAATATTCTTGATATACCATCGAGCTACTTCAGACTCAGAATTTGATTCTCTGGTAAATTATTTTCTGCAAGAACTTAGGTTCACGCTTCAGCGCGAATACATCTACCGTATTCTATCCGATAGGCTTCGCAGATAGGTGCTGAGATTCAAAGCGTTTAAGATGTCCGTAGTCGTAGCCATCTACGACATCGAGTCTGCTCCATAGCGAACGTAACGTCCAATCACTTGCAGCAGGTGAACTATCTTCTCCATTGCGGTATACGCGTGCTTCGTCAGAATTTTGAGATAGCTTACTCTCAAGGCGGAGAGTTTATCGGTTTTGAGGAGTTTACCGCACGTTTGCTCCTCAATTTCCGATGACGACAAGGGTGACTCATTTAGAGGTGTCACTTCATTCATAGCTGGTTCAGCAAGCATAGACTCGCATGATTTGCTACAAATATCGCCTTCTGGAGCTTTCTCCTCCAGAACATTGTCCCCAAACGCGTGATTTTCAGCAGGTTGATCCCCGTTTTGAGCTGTTACACCCTCTAGATGTGGAGCCTTTGTCGGGCTTTGAGGAAACCGTCAGATCGAGACGTCGTTTCATTTTGACTAGCGTCCCCTGCAACTTGTGCTGCCTTCAAAGTTGGAAGCGCAGTACATATCGGCATGCTCATACACTATTCAACTACCAATTGCTCGTTGTCTAAAGACTCGATTGTGGAATAGTGTGTGTGTGCTCAGCCGGTGGAAACATATGAAGCTCCTCATAGTTTGGTAATTTTGACAAATCAACGGATGGGTCGTCGGCCGCCTCAACAGCAAGGCCTGCTTCGTCAATGGCGCTCCTGTAGATACTGCTAGATGCCTCTCCTCCACTTGAATCTTCAACCACCGACGAAAGCCAGTTTGTCACAATTTTGTGGTAGCCTTCCTCGTAGCGGTCCGTATAGAGGATTTCCTTGTTAATAGACGCATGCAGGACGTGGTCCACCACCCTCTCTGCTGGGAAGTAGACTTCGTACCCTGGCTGATCCACCAGATAACCGACCACAAAACCAATGCGGCAATTGTTGTCTAGCTTTCGCGCGTCGGGTCCTTGGCTAGGTGTACGTAGGCAATAGATACGAATCTTCTCAGACGATGTAGGTCAAGTTTCTTGTTCATCATCAGGCAATACGGCGTAGCTTTTTGACACGATCGATTGCGAAGGAATGTAGCCACCTCCAGAGCATGCATCCAAACGTGAGGCTTCATCAAGCCTGTCATGTTGAGCATGGTCTTCAACATGTGCTTCAACGTCTGATTTTATCATTCTGTCAGGTTCAGGTGCGAACCATTGGGAGGGTATGGCATCAACGCGATCTATTGTTGCTGACATCAATGGTTTATCGCCTCGCTAACCAACGCTTTGCCACTGACCTTCAGCATTTCGCACTTGCTGAACTGGCGCTAGGCTCAAGCGATGTAACGTCACAAGGCTGCATTTACCGCGAGGTCGTCTTTGACTTTAGCGCATAGACCGTTATATAGCGAGAGTAGCTATGTTTTATAGCTAGCATATCCTTGGTGTCTTTCGCACTGGAGTTCTGGTGAGGAATAAAAAACCTGGTTCTTTTGCTTGATCTCAAGTTCTAGCGTAGGTTTAATCTGCCCCCCAAATGGCATGCTTCGCAGCCAGCAAATCTGCGCTGCCACAGCATCATACCGCTAACGAAGCCGCGATCGAGTATCATCCTTACTGGGGGCACAACTGGCCCAGCCGCTCGTGCCATCTTTGCCAATACGCTGCATCGTCAGCAGTGATGATTGCACGTGGTGAAGGCCGGCTCGAAGATGTCCGCTCCTTCACCGCTTTCTGTTCTTTGTCGTGCTCCGAAAGAAATGAGTTCTGAGCATCAAAAGTGCACATTTCGGCCCACTTCTAGTAACTTTGCGTCCTTCTTCCAGATATCGTACACTCTTTTGTCCTTTCGCTTAAGACACTCAATGTCAAAGCCTTGGTCCCCTGCCTCCAGTGTGATAGCAGGTTCTTGCTCAGGGCTCCCGATTATAACATTGTTATTTAATGATACCCTCTTTAACCATAAATAATGGCATTGGGCAGCTAGTGTCATCACATACATTATGTCATGTACTGCGCACAAACAATAAATAAGAGCATAATGTAAAGCAAACCAACACCATGTTAATAATTAGCGAGTCATGGTGCTTTACCAAATCAGCTCTTGATTTACTTTGTAATTGTATTAGGTCTTCGTTCCCCACACTGCTTGAACGATTCGTACCTTTCTACGACATTCAACGCTTCAGACCGAGAGGAGTCCGCCCGCGGAAGCTACAAAACCATCATCAAGTTCTTGGACTTCTTCTAGCGTTCTACGTGGACTCAATGCAGCATAAATTGATGTGTTCTTCGTTTGGTGTTCCGCATTAAGCCTTTAGCCGTGTGCTGTCAAGTGCAGAGGAAGCCCTACGACGCTGCCTTGTTGGGTTCTCTCCAGGTAGTATAGTGTGGCCTACTCTCACTCGTCAGCGCTGTTTGGGACGCATAACATCTGCACGATCTCCGCCGCTACCTTTCACGTGGGGGTTCCTATATGGGAAGAACTATCGGGTATGTATTAAATCTAGATTAAGTTAGAAGTTTGTTCGGAGTATCTGTATTAATTCTAAATAACACATTCGCGGTTATGTAGGTGCAGGAGCCTCCTCAACGCGATGCCCAAAAAGCTTACTACAATGGATGGCTACACGCAGTGTATGTGACCGGAACTCCCTGGTTTCGGCATTGTAGACAGAGCTTTTTCTTGCGGCGCTGAGATGGTTGGTCGGATAATGACACCTCTTAAGGAGGGCGACCTAGGAAGACTGGTACCATCGGTTAGAAGGGCAGCTACGCTTAAGTCTTCGGTCATTACATTCGTTTGTTAAAGCGCTGAATGGGGATAGAAAAATATACAGACACCTACTACAACCCTTGCTAACGACAAGGAAAAAATGCCAAGTCCGCCTCGACAATATCTTCCGTCTAGCTAGCTACCGAGTCCGGACCGTTCCAGTTAGCCAAATACGCACCACGTTTGTATATGGTAGAGAAGACAACCGATAACACTGAAAACGTAATTTTGATTTCGAGCTGTAGTTATTACACCCTTTTTACTTTCTCTGAAGGTTGGTTACCGCTAGCATCATTTGCTCGTGACACTGCCTCGCTTCTTCGCGGTCAAGTGCTAGACGTTCCTCGAACCGCCGTTTGTTCTCTTCCCATTCTTGGTCGATTCGTGCTTGTCGTAGTTTTTCTTCGCGTCGTTGTTCCTCGCGCAGCGATCGGGTAGTTTCCTCAGAGGCGAGTCTGCGGCGCTAGGCAGCTTCTGCCTCCTGCTTACGAACCTCCTCTCTTTCTGTTCTCTCTCTCTCTTTTCATTCTCGAGTCTGGCTTCTCTTTCAGATCTCCGACGGCGATCCTCGTCTTCTGCTCTGCGATCGATTTTCTTCTGAAGTAAGACGATCATTTGCATCAACTGAACCCCCCTTGGATGACTGTTTCTTCTCGAAACGCTCGAAGTCCCTCTCAATTTCATTCAGTCTCTGCTTTGCTTTTAGTCGCTTTTATTCATGTAAGGCGTCGAGTCGTGCGCACCGTCTGTGCGTGTAGCCTCAGAGCTCAATCGATTGCCGTTGTCGTTGATTAGACGTTGCGTCATGTCTGAGACGTTGTCATGCAACACCCGGAGATCCTGGCCTCCTAGCCTGTTGCTGGAGATACTTAGTCTTCGATTCGCATCGATTGAGCGTGCGTCGGAGGGCCCTCGACTTGGATCCCGCGTCAGGTTGGAGCCATCCGGGGTGGCCGAAGTGGGGAGGGTACCGCCACGAGCAGCTCTGGGTCGTACAGCTCCTCGTGGTGTTCCTTGTTGATTAGAAGATCTTGATCTGGTGGAATCGCGTGAGCCGGGATCCCCAGGCTGGCGGCTACTGGATGCGTTGTTGTCAATCGAGTCTGTTGCAGCCTCGTCGACTGCATCTCCAACCTCAGAGGCCTCGTCGTTGAAAAAAACGCACTCTGCTACCAAACGTGCATCGATCAGTCCTTGGCGTGTGGTTTCTGTACCCACGTGTTGGCTGCAGACCTGGGCGTCCTACGTAGGAGAAGCCAGCTGCTGAGCGTATTAAGTGATATCACTTCCGTCTCCCTCAGTATTCGAGCCGCCTCCGTATTCCTCGGTATATCCAGCTACCAGGCCTGCAGATGTTTCTGCAGTGGCGTGGATAGTATGTGCAGTGCCTTGTTGCCCCCTTCTGGTCGCGTCTATACCAGGATCAGCTTCCTCAACGTCCTTCTCGAACTCTTGCCCCCCCCATCCAAGCCGTCGTAAGATGTGAGCACACCGCCTTTGCGTCTAAGTGACTCGAAGTCACGCTCGGGTGAACCCCCTTTGTTCGACTGGCGTTGTACTGAATAGCGACTTGCTCCGACATGTTCCTTCCCAGTAAAACGATGTTCTTCACGACTTGACACAAGGGAAGTTGGTCCTGGACGGTGTAGTTGTTGTATCCAACGCGTCTCCCTCTCGTCCAAAATGTGGGCAATAATAATGAGCAAAGATATCCACCACCAACGCTTACTAGAAAAACTGAACCTTACTCCAGCCATGACACGCCCAAGTGTTTTTTGTGTGATTTCACTTGTGTCACGACTAGTGCTGTCGACGTTATCAAAATTAGACATCTGTCGACATTATCCTTCGTCGAAGCCAAGTGGATGTTATCGTTATTAATTTACACCCCTTTAACAGCTGGATAGCATCACGACAAATCGTGCTGTTATTGGACAAAACCAGCAATAATGCTGTGCAGAACCAATCATTGACACGCAAATTGGTACCCCATCATCGATACATCTAATATGTGGTACTGACACGAGCCCCACGTTCAGAAAAATGGTTTGCCACATTAAAGGGTGGCCTTGAAGAGCGCACATACCCGTCAATGACCAGCCCTGTGAGCACGTTCCAGCTCACAACAACATCTCGTATCAGGAAGATGTCGTGGTGCAAAGTCGATGTGGAGTTAGCTTTCGCAAGCAGCTCTGCTATCTCTGTTTATTTAATATTTTCTTGGTGCAGCAAATATATATGTCGAGCGCGCTGAAGAGCGGTCCTAAAAGTTGCCGTCTCGTTTTGGGTTGGAATGCCCTCTTGCTGGGTAGTGGTTCATTGGGATATCCTGCGAGCGCGCTTACTTTGTCGTCTGATTCTACGAAGCGAGGCCGTCTCCGTAAATGCTCATTCTGAATGTTATAAACATGCACACAGCTCTCGGGCACGGCCAAAATGAAAGCAGAATTGCCGCATGTAGAAGCCTTGAGCAAGCATGGGCAGCATTTTGGTACCTTGGTGCTCTCATCATGTAGTGTCAATGGTCGGTAAGTTTCGGCACGATTACCATTTCGCATTGTTTCGGGCCGTAAACTCCTGTAGATGAAGCACTTGTCTTCCTGTACGACGGCTGTGGCCGAGCGAGCACCGTTTCTAAAACAAAAGAGGTCAATCGTTTGTTAGATCGCAAAACTAGTGCCCTTATTGAGCGATAAGCATACCCCTGGTAGACCGAAGATGCGGTGAGCCTGGGCGTGTACGCGGTCGGAACTCGATCCCGGAGCATGTCTCGGGAGGCTTGGTCGACAGGCGAGTACGTCTATCGCATGCCGGCTGCGAGTACTGCACGTCTAAGAGATCTTCTGTTGAGGCTACCAGCTGGAGTGCTTGGTTAGTAGCCGCTACACGTCACTTACGCAAGCATGGCCGTGTCCACTGATGCACGCTCGCTGCCACAAGTAAAATGGCATAGTGTGATCCCCTCCACAATCTACTTTCTTGTATTGCGTAAAGTGACCTGTGAGTATGTGTTTTATTACAGCGTTATCCCTCCGCTAAATATGACGTCAACTACGCTTTAACGAGATTTAGCGTTATCTCTTGTAGCATCCGGATAACATTCGACGTCGACAGCACTAGTCACGACTCGGCAAATTCCTTTTTATGGGCAGCTACAATTGGCGAAAAAGTAAAAAATCAGTTATAAAAAAGCCTTGGTTCAATCAATTTTTTTTAGCGGTTATCTATGCGATTGGTAAAGCCTTAGCACCATTGTAACTGTAGACTCGATGCATGCCACATCAGCACGCACGTTCCGGACAGAAGTCCAACAAGTGCTGGATGTCGCGGTGCTGACAGCCCGACCACCCACTCCGGCAGATGAACCATAGTCGGTTGCCGTACGATACCGTGACCTCTTCACCGCGGTTGATGTGGCGTAGTGATACAACTACCACTGTAACTACACTGTTAGTTTGGAGCTCGTGAAATCTCGCCGCAGGTTTGCAGGCATAGTTCATCATCCAAATCTTACAGCCCATTCGAAGGGCGTCGATGCCCAAATACTGATTGCCTTTAGCCCTAGTCTTGATATGCATGCGGAAGCCCTTATTGGCGGATCCGTTTATACAAGGAGGTCCAAGAAATAGTAGGTGGCCTAGATACTGGCCCAGTATCTCTCCGGCCGGTATGGTACTGGTCGCCACTAGACCTCGCATTCCCGACCGCGATCTCCGAGCGATAACCAGCGATGGATGTTCTCTAAGACCATTCCCGCATTTACCTCACAAGACACAGTTCTGTTCGCAACAGAATCGAAGCTCCTTGGAATTGATGCACGTTGCCGGATTGCATCGGGTTTCACAAGCACAACCGGCTCCATCTCATTTGCCCACGCTATGCTTAGAAAATTTTCACTTACGTGGATTCCACTGTTCGACAGAAGACTTGTAGTATTCGGAGCAGACGGCCTCGTGTTTGGTGAACTGGGTGCCAGACTTCTCGTAGTACATGAATCGGGGAGGTTGGTACTGGGCGGCGACCAAATGGCAATGATTGAATCTTGAGATGCATCCGGGGAGACCGAGGTCAGCGCTTCAGGTTGCGACGAAGAAACAACAGCGTTTGAGTCCTGCGACGAGAGATCGGACGACTTCTCGTAGAAGGATAGAGATTCCGCCTCCATCGTTGCAGCCTCTACGATATGTGAATGACGAATGACCGGACCCGAACGAAGCTGAAGAGGTGGCGAGATTGCGGGTAAGTTGAGCTTCGCCCTGCTGCAGCGGGCTGTCAGGTCGATCACAGGTCGACCTTATAATCTTCATGTTCGCGGAGTGGATAGTTTCAATTGAGCAAAGCAAAGATAATAAATTTAATTCTTGCATGCAGAGTAGATAATCCGTAAAACAATACATTACTCGATCCGCGCAAGTTGTTGTTTCAATTAACGAAGGCAAGGTACTCAGCATGCGAGTGCGGGAAACGCTGCCGAGAGCCTAGAGACCAATTGGAGACATGTATTGAAAAGCAACGATACTATGAGAACACCCTTCTTCGTACATGGTACACACAACAGTTAAGGAGTAGGGAGCCAATGCTCAGGCCGGCAAAGCTCTCCGTGGCGCGTCGTTATGAAACGTTGACAGGACAGTAGAGCTTGCCCTCCCCAGGCGGGTTTAAAAGTAAGCACTACACCATGGCTCCAGCCGACTTGGAGCGAATAATGGATGGAGAAAATGGCTATCACCCTCTACTGTAGTCCCTTGAAGATATTCAAACTTCAATGGGTAAGGACTTCCCCGTTTGGAGTTTCGCTTTGTACACATACTAAATTCTAGATTCATTTTAGATTGGGTTGCTAAATCGGAGTGCAATTAAAAATTACCAAACTCGGTTTAATGAATTGTTTGATCCGACCACTTTTTGGTCTTATCAAACAATTCAAGTTTAATCGGCAAGTTTAATACACCTTTTAATGCGCCCTAACCCTACTTAGTAGAACATTCTAAGTAGGCACCCAGTGATTGCCATCCAAAAACTATCATAAAACAGTTTAATCAAAAGGGTCATTAAAAATCTGGATTAACGAGAATTGTTTGGTGAGACCAAAAACTGGTATCACCAAACAATTCGTTTAATCGCCTTTTATCGCGGATAAAAGACCCTTCAAGTAGCAACCGAATCAAACAAATGTCTTGTCTTAAGTGTGTGTTCAAACAGAACCTTAAAGTAGAAAAATCACGTGAATGTCGGGGAAAAGCGCGCCTATTTTTCAGATTTTGACCGCAGTCGGGTAAATACGATGTTTGACAAGGCTTCGAAGGGCATGAAAAAGAGGGACAGGCGACTGACTTGTTTAACTTTGCTTCTTACAGAGAATAAATTATGGATAAGAGATACCAAGATAGTCGGCTAGGGCTTCGTGATGCTCGGAATGAGAGACGTCAAGGTCGGCACCTTCTATTGCGGTAACCCCAATGAAGGAGTTGTGGCGACGAAGCAGACGTCGGCTAGCGCAGAAGGTCCGGTGCTGACATGTTTGGTGCGCTCAAGACCGGGGGAATTTCCTTGGGCGGTACGAAGTCGGCTGCGTATTTCGGCTGTGGCATCTCCGAGTCTGAAGGCTGCTGAGTATACGCGACCACATGAAGGTGGTGGGAACGTCCGGTAAGATTGCCTTGCAGGTGGACTATTCGCCTGGGGTTCCTTGCACTCTGGCTATTAATACGAACGTATCACGTACGATAGTCGAAAGAAAATGACGCTAAGACGGACAGCAATAACCAAATTATTTCGTCGAACGACTGGAGCACTACCATCTACTAAGATACGTCGGCGCGGGTGGACCGGTTGCTTTAGACAAGAGCAACGTGGGGAAAAGTTAGGGAGCACCCTGACCGGAGCACCCGGGCAGAAAAAGTGTATGCACATGGCGTTAGTAAGTTGAAGTTATTGATATTTATTGTTTAAAAACTGCAAAATGAAAAATAAAAAATGAAACTACACTGGGGATCTAATCATCGAAATCTTGTTGCCCAGCGTACCCCCATGCACGAGGTGGTAAGAATGCATTTTGGAAGTCTTCAACGCTTTGCTCGAGAAGCCCTTGAAATGTCAATGAAGTAGCGTTCTCGTTAGTCACCAAATCCGGTTGCCCTTGCAGTTCAAACCCGGATAGCTCTCGCCGTGTACCATTAGCGCCTTACCCAGCTTGATGAGACCGTGATTGCTCGCGTGTTCGTGGCCGTTTAGCCCTTGGTACAGGCTCTACCACGCGGCCCGTAACCACACACAGGTGCCAGTGTTTGTCGAATTGTTCCGGTAAAAGCTTTTATACGCCACCAGACTCGATAATGTGCATCATGTCAAGAAGCCAGGGCCGACCTTGAGTTCCGTACCACTACAGACATTAGGTTTAGTGCCTTTAACCACTAGTTTTTGTGTCATTTTCCACAACTTGTGTGTTTCCGTCAGAGCGTAAACAGAAATGTTTTTTACGACGGCTGAATATAAATCATCACGAAATAGTTGCGGGACGGTAGACACTTCTTTTGCAGCTTGCACACTGTTGTTTGTAGCCACTCTAGACCACCACGGAAGAAGACGCTGAAAGACGGTGACTAAATCGCCCCGTGAGTTATCTAAAAATGCCTTCATCTTGGCATGAGTCCCTTCGACAGTAGACGTATCTACACAATTAAAATGACAAAACGCATCTATCCAGCAACGAGCAAATTTGGTTTTGTACGGCCACCAATGTCGGTTAAGATAGACGTCCAAGTCACTGCTAATGTTTTTCAATGCTGAACACCCCTCATTGAACTCACACTCCGTTGCAGCATTAATGGTTTCGTCAAATTTATCCACGAACGTGTCAACTTTCAGTTCCTTCATGCTTTTCATCACTACGACGGAGGCTCCGGGGACTTGTGCAACGACAAGTTTTCACTGAGCTTGAGCTAAAACGTTTCGGCGGATGTGCCAACGACACAACAACTTCTTCGCGAATGGAAAGACTTTCTCCGTAGCGTTTGTACAAGCCAAGTCCCTGTCTGTAACGATTATCCTGGGCATCAAAATATCTTTTTCTTGCAAAAGAGCCCACAAAAAATCAGGCTCGCTTTCACCCGGTAGCCATATTTGTGCAACAGGTAGAATAGTGTTTATTCCAGTAAGAATGATCACATTCAAGAGGGGCATCCCGTACTTATTTGGTTTATACGTGCAATCCAGAACGATAATATCGATAAATTGTATGGCCAATTTTGTAGTCGTCGGGTGAACCCACAGTAGATATCGCAGCCTAGTGGAAAAATCCTCGACTTCGTAAGAGTAGTAAGACTTGTACTTTTCCAGTAAGGAAAACAAAGCCTCCGTATTCGTCTGCCTTGCCAACAATTCAGAACGTGAGGCCTTCTTTGTATTGGCAATGTCCGACGGAAGAACTAGAGAGTCTTCATCGACCATTATCATCGTGGCGAAGATTTGAGATGTAGAAACCCCAGCTTTAGCCTGCAAAGAGACTAGGTTTAACGTATAAATTTCCTCAGTGGTTTTTCGTCGAGCATCCCGCTGTCTGTGGGCGACACAGACGCGGACGTCCGATGCATCAGGGTGGGTATGCGTCTGGCTGCCATCCTTTGTGTGTTGAATACGCCAAGGCCCTGTTGGATCCGATGTGTCGACCGCGACAATACTTAGACGCATTTTGCAGCCACGTCGTTTTGATGCTACGATTGGGCGCTGGCGGTCTGAATCTTTAAGTTTTCTTGTATTTTTCGGCTTACCAGCCCGATCAGATTCGTACAAGCGATATCGCACTTTTCCTTCTTCGTTTAGAGCCAGCTTTTTCCGTGACACATTGTATTGATGGGCTTTAGACCAAGCATGAATCGCCGCCTCAGCGACTTCTTCAGAATCGTACACCTCTTCGGGTGGCGCAGGAAGATGATACTGGTGCTGGTCCTTGACTTCGGTTGGTGATAATGCAGTCTCAATCAAGTGAACAGATGCAGAACCGAGCCATGGCGGAACAAAGGCGTAGATGGTGTCTTACCAATGGAGGGTCGCTCGTTATATGATTTGGTTCTCACAGTATATATCTAAATTTCATAGCAGCTACGATATTATAGATCAAAAGCTTCAACTTACTAACGCCATGTGCTTACACTTTTTCTGCCCGGGTGCTCCGGTCAGGGTGCTCCCTAACCTTTTCCAGCAACGTGCTCTTTAGTTTTTTTTTTTCGTTCAGTCTTTTGGTTTGACATCAGTGTAGAACTTCCTCGTCTGGTAGCTTCAATTTATGAATTCCTTGCCCGGAAGGCAACGCGAGAATATGTGCAGTTAATGCCATTACTTGCTTTACTTTCGAAGTTAGTAGTATGTGAAAACCCACCGCTGCTTCGGGGCTTTTGTGGGGCTTGATCTTAGACGGCAGAGGTCCGTGATGCCTAACGAGTTACGGTTGGGATCCTTACATTTAGAGATTTTTTTTGACAATTATGTACGGCTTGCAGCAAGAAGATTTTTTTTTTGCTGGCACCGGCCGAAGATCGCACCCCATTCGAAAAAAACGCGACGTGTGCCCCACTGTGCTATGGTGAGCATGACTGCTCCTAAACAGCAGTCCGCGACACCGGCAAGCCCGGTGCAAGAGGTGATCACCACGGACGAAAGCCAGTCACTAGTGCGTTGACGGCGTACGACGACTTCCTGCTGTAGTAATCCTCGCCATTGTGCCGCGGTTTCGTTGCTAGAGGTAGCAGGATGCCATCAGTGATACCAACGCAATTTACAAAGCCGTAGTTAGCTTTCATCCGATGAGCGATTTCGCGACGCTCGACCGCATTCGGCCACGTAATCGTCGACTCCTCAAGTTTCAAAATTGGACTGACAGCTCAATCGAGATAGTTGTTGAACCCACCTTCCGCAAACCCCAGAAATTTACCAATATCAAGGGCAGTATTGGCATTCCCATATGCTCCTAGGAACTTAATCAAAACCATTAAGTGGAGACACGCTCCGCCTTTAAATGGCTTTCCGCCCTTTGTCTTAAAGACGGGGTCATCCTTCACAAGTGCTACAAGACGGAAAAACTCGGGGCGTTGGAGACGAAAGTGCTTGAGAAACTCACCGTCGCTGGTATGTTGGTGGTTGTGTAGAATCTTTGGCCATTTCGTTTTGCGACGCCGATAATGAGAAGCCCGGGCACCGTATCTGGCTGCTTGTGCACGCAGGTATTCAATTTCCCAGTACTCGTCCACCTCGTCCTCTCCCGAGTCCTCGTCGCTAAGTATCTCCCTGTTGATAGCAGCGGCTTCCCGCTGAAGGATAATTTCTCGTAGCTCTTGCAGCTTACGCTGCTTAGCTGACAACTTTGGCATGCTGGATCTGCTTCTGCGAAGATCTTGGAGTCGGCGCCAAGTAAAAGTCTACTTGCTGCAGCACTGACAAAAACCTGCAACGGGGCCCTCAATTACGAAGTGCTTGATTGGCTGAAAAGGTGTTGCATGAAACGCCGGCCAACCAAAAAAAATCTACTTGCTGCACAATTGAGAACCCCTATTAAGTAAAACACATTTTTTTATTTTAGAACTTTAAAAAGGGAGTAACAATTACAGTACACGTATCAATAAATCTTGATTTTTGAGGTCATGTAAATAATCATTTTGCTGCGCGGAACAAAGACATCAAAGACAGCGCCCCGTAGCGCCGATAACGACAGCCAGCCACACGGCAACCCCAAGCGCGCACGTTGTGCAGTAGACCAGTGCACATTCGTGTCCAATTCCCCCGACGCTCGCGATGGCGCTCCATCCTATCGCCTTGAGCACGTGCCGTTTCCAGAAGAGATCTGGGCTCTGCCGCACGTGCTGAAGCTCATCGACGCGCTAACCATGACGTCAGAAGAGGCGCTAGAAGTGGCAATTGCAACACGCCAAGTCGAGCAGGTAGAAGAATTACTATCCAGATTCGACTGCACTCTGATCGACGCCGTGGTGCAAGCTGCTTCTATTGGTCTCCAGGAAATTGTAGAACTGCTACTGAACAAAGTATTCGGCATTTACGAGGAAGCAACCGAGGTAGAAGTGCTTGCTAACGACGAGACCAGGAAGTTAGTGGACAAGGCGGTCGTGGCGCAGCTCCGAATGGCCATCTCGACATCGTCAAGCTGCTGCTGCCTCAGGTCATCGGTCTGCCACATCGCGAGTATTCTTCGTCCTGGTTCAACGTGGTTCAAAACGTTCTGGATGCAGGGCGTCGAATTGGCACTTGGGTATTGTGATGTATATGGTGCAACACGCAGCAAGGCTTGGCTATGTGGGGCGTTATTCTTAATCGCCCCTCGTCGACACTCTGTCCCTATCAATTCTTGGTGGACACGCCATTGTGGCAAGTTACCTATTAAATGAAAGAGCGATACTCTGGAATCTGAAGAAAGCGTTCGTCACAGCGCTGGAGAAAGGACAACCAGCTTTTGCTGAGAGGATCTACGAAGTCTACCCGCAACAAATGCGTGGACGTAATTTCTTTGTCGAGCTAGCGAGATCAGGGCTTCTTGGTGCTGTCACGTATATATACACCAAAGGCTATAATGAACCTGGATTCATCGGAAGAGCATGTGCAAGTGCCGCACGTAGAGCACACATTGACGTCGTCAAGTTCTTAATTAGCTCAAATCGGGTGTCATCGGAGGCGTTCGATATGGCCTTCAAGCGTGCGTGTTCTGGGTGTAACACTATCGACGTTGCCATGTTCCTGTACAATTTGAAACGGTTCTCAGCAAGGTATTGACCGCGCGTTTGCAGCTGCACGTGCTGTGGCTGTTGTTATATTACTCTTTGAGAACGAGAACATCTCGGAGCATGCGATCACTAGTGCGTTCACAAGATCGTTGAATACGTTTTTCTCATCTGGTATAATCCAGGTCTTGTACAAACAGCGTCGAATTTGATCGACGAAGCATTTGTGCGAGCTGCTTGGGCTTCGGAGACTGAAATTGTTGAAACATGATGATCGACTCTCTTCCAAGGCGATGGGTGTGGCTTTGTGGACGCAGTTAAGTGTAACAACGTCGAGATGATGCAATTGTTGTACGATGAGAAGCGCACACACCCTGACGCATTAATACGAGCATTTCTGAAAGCTCCACATGGGGAGAGGATTCGCCTCGTTAAGGATACCATCAAGTTGCTTACCGTCGAACATGTGCCGCGAGAATTTATGCACAAATTATTCGTTGCCGCAGCCCATCACGGACAAATGGCGATATTGGAGATCGTTTATGAAAGTCAACTGGCAGACTTGCCTCTCAACGTACTGAAATATGCACTTGATGCGGCTGGGGCGAACGCCAAAATCGAAAAATTTATTCGCAAGTTGGTTTGTGACCAAGTCTTTAAGAATTTACTACGGAAATATCTTCTGCTCAGCGAGCGATAGCGTAAATAGTATTAGGAGCTACGGGCAAATGGATTCTACTCTTGTTGTCACTTTGATGGCTAACGGATATTTTCAATAGTTTGAGTATGTGTATTGGACGAGAATAGGCTGATATTTAGGCGAGCTATTTTCTTAACGAATTTCGACACTTAACATCATGCTAAACTGCTCAGGAAGGCACTTTAGCAGGAATTAATTCGAAAGGGTTACAAATTTCAAGAAAAAAATCGAACAACTAGGAGACTTGGATAGCTAATTTTTTTAAAAAGAACGTAAATATGGTGTAAACATCTGGTGAATAAGGAACGAAATACATGTACTAGTAGTATCCATTTTGGAAGCAATTTTAACGGCATTACAACGCACTTTAAAACTCGGTGTAAAATATCATCAAGGGTGCCAAAGCATTTCAAATATTTACTAAGACAGATAATTTTAAGGTCCATACTGAATCCAATCAGCCAAAACGGGAGATCGGTAAATCGCGATTTTTGATAACCTATCATTCCAAATTAAATGAAAGAGCATTATGGATTTTTAAAGGAGCGCCTTTTAGTACGGTTTTTTTTAAATCACCCATATGAAGCTCGTTTTTGCACCCATTTGGTGTCCTTCATTGAAACATTCAGCTTACAGAACGGAGGTACGATTTTATTATTGGGATAATTGCCACCGACTAGGTTTTGGACGTCGGTTTTCGCAGGCGAATAGTGATTGACAGGGGTATTTACCTGATCTTGATTAAACTTTTTTATGATAGTTCTGGAAGGCCTGCATCGATTTTGATGCAGAACAGGAAAAATTTGCTTGGCCAATCAGATGACCGGAAAAAAATTCTACTTGCTGCACGAAAAAAAAAATCTTACTTGCTGCACAATTGAGAACCCCTAATAAACGTTCTTCGAAACAAAAGGCGATTAGAATCCGGCAACGAGAAAGAGAGCTTCATCTGTGGCGGCACCAAGCACACCCGAGGCAACCCCTATCATGATGAGCAGACCAAGACAAACGGTCAGACAGCAAGAGAGCATTAAAGCTCGCTAATTTGCGACTACAAGCACCTAGACAACGTCCAGTTTCCTGCGGCCATTGATTGTGGCGTTGCCGCATATCATGAAACACATTAATATTTTTCTGATGACACGCATTAAGTCAGTCACAGAGGCAGCAACACTTGATGATGACCGGTTGATGTATCGATTACTAGCGGAATACCCCATCGGAAGAAGAGAGCGACTTGATCTGTCCGACGCTCTCATCATTGCGAGCTCGAAAGGGTACAGCGGTATAATAGACACCTTGGTGTGGGAGGGAATTTTTGGACGTGTACGGGGATCTTTGTGATACGCCTCCTAGTATCCGTGACGCGTTACTCAAGCTGCCTCTTTAGCTGCCGAGAATGGCCATCAGACTACCGTCGAGTACGTGGTGGAGACAGTAATAGACGAAGTGGTGTACTTCTATAACAAGTATGAAGGGATGAAGGAAGTTCTGCAAGCTGGAGCGAGCCATGGTCATCTGAAGATTGTCAAGTTCATGGTGAATCACGAACTAGAAGATAAATGCACTCACGTTTACGGCGCACGGAATGAACCCGACGCGTTGACACACGCGATTCTGGGCCAACACAATGAAATAGTCGAGATTCTGTTGCAAGTGTAGTGGCTGGAATTAGCTGGAATATAGCAAAAGCCTATGACGCAGCAGCGTCGAGACATGACAAGCCACTCGCAGAGAAGCTGTACGGCATCTACCCGGGCATAGCCCGGACGGGAGATTTGTTCGTTGAGCTCGCACGCAGAGGATATGACAAAGCTTTGAAGTATGCGTACACTAGCGGACACGATAACATCGAGTCGTTCAACGCAGCGCTCATGGCTGCAGCGAAGTGGGGGTCGACGGATGTCGTTGAATTCTTGCTCAGTACCAGTCGTATTTCGTCAGAAGTAGTCGACGCAGTCCTCAAGGAAGCAGCTGGATTGATGCTATATCCAACAGAAACAGTAACTTTTCTCTGCAGCAAGAAGCTGGCACCGTCTGATGCGGTCAATGGAGCTTTCCGTGTTACAAGCCACTTTGCAGCGCTCCATCAGAACGAATAAATCTCGTCCGGGTCGATCATCGCTGCCTTCAGACGAGCATCCGCTTGTGAGAGTGAGTCTTTCTATTTTCGCGTAAGTGAGGACAATGTTGAAGCGGTCAAGGTCTTGTAATATCTGGACTGCATTCTTGTCGAAGTCGTCGGTGAGGCATACGCTGCTGCTGCTAAAAACCTTCACAATGAGATCATTGAGCTTCTGGGTGACGATCCACGCCTTACAAGTGAAGCCAGAGTCGCAGCGTCTCGAGGTCAAAGGGATCTGGTAGAATCTCTGTACGAGTCTGGTTTGATTTCTCCTAATGCACTACTGGAAGCGTTCATGCAAATTACAGAACTCTCTCAAGCCGCATGTGTGATAAAGAGCGTGTACCTCGTGATATCAGGATCAAGGTATTTATGTGTGCGGCAGAGCGGAGAGAAAGGGGTGTGCTGGAGATACTAAATGAGACTGCAAGAGGCAACTGGCCGCTGCAAGTGCTAAAGGAGGCGCTGGAATTGGCGTCGGAAAAAAAAGTCGATAACTTCTTGCGCAAAATTATCTGCGATCAGATTTTCAGCGGTAGCGCAGTTTGTCGCTGTGGTCACGTGATTGGGAAGCTGAAAGTGAGAAATGATACGTGGGAAACGTAGCTAGCGTTCGAGTGCCGTAGTTGCAGACAGCTGATGATAAGTTGCTCAGTCTTTCAGTTTTTAATCTACATCTTTGCTGTTTTGTCATTGTTGTACTGTTCAAGTATATTCTTAGAAATCGAAGAAGAAAAAAGCAGCTCCGCTTGACAATAATAACATTTATGATGCAGGAAAAACTATAAAGATCATTATTAAGCTAAAACAGAGCAAAAATCGCTAGCACAATCTTTAGAAGAACTACAAGACTTACAGTATTTCTATTGGTAGAATTTTAACGGGGTCGTATACAGGTCAGGCCTGATTATTGGGTCAGGTTCCATTTCCAACAGGATCTTCCTACAGAAGAAGAAGAATCGAGCAGTGAAGAAGATGACGAGGCTGTAGATGTCGACAGTGATGATGACAACGAGGGCGTCTCTGCTACTAGCAGCGAAGAGGACGCTGCTGCTACCAATTTGGGCGCAGATGTGATGAGCAATGACAGTGATGCCGATGAAGGCGACACTGAAGCCGACCAACCTCGTGCCGCGCAGACCATCGTGGTCTAAGCATTCTAACCCAACTGCTTAGCTTCGTATCTTTCACTTCAATATGTAGCTTAGCAATTGGTCCTGTGTTTGGTAGGGCCGTCAGGAAACCCGCCTGACCCAATTATCAGGCCCTACCCGTACACGACCCCAAAAATAGCTAACCTTTCTATTTGGTGACCTTACTCAGGTACATAATAAAATGATCGTAGTACTTCAGTGCATCTGAAATGTAAAAGCTTGAAAACTAACGAATAATATCTAACACTTTTGTTGCTGGAAGAATAACAACAAAGCTCTAACATGGATGATATCATTCTATTCAACTATTAGAACGGAGCTTTAGCTCACGTTGCTTCACCTTAAGCTCCAAATGGCCTCCTTGAGAGGATCTAGGTACCCACAGGACCAGCGACCCGCCTCCTGTTCCTGGAAGACCGAGAAATCCTGGACGCCAGCGGTCGAGGTACAGCGTGTTACCACCAAGAGCCTTGACAGTTGAATTCCATTCGCCAGTTCCTCGTCGACTTCGTCGATCCTGTCCCCTCCCGACATGATGTTCACAGTCACGTCTTTCGTGTCTGGTACTCGAAAATTTGATGATGACGGCTCCGTCGCCCTTCTTAGTCCACGAGCTAGTCGTCCCCTTGAAAGCCTTTTGAAGCGTATTCAAGCCCAACGTAGCAGGTTTTGTACCATCGTCGATCTCGCCCATAAACTGAGTAGGTCCGCAAATTTTCTGGATAAACTCAGAGAAGAACAGCGTAATACGAGTAGGGTCTAGCAGCGTTACAGCGGCAGCGGTGAAGGCAAGATCGACCACTCTGTACGCTTTTTCCTTGTCGTCGTAGGACGTGCCATTGTCGCTCTTCCCCGACTTTATAAGGTCGTTCATAATAACTCCAAAGGTCTTGCGCAAAACCTCACGCGTCTTGTAAGCGGTTGCTTGATTGGACTCGGCTATCATCTGGTGCATACAGTTGTTCGTCACTACAGCTATATCGTGTAGTACGAGGTCGGAGTCGGTAATCTTTAGCCGAACTTCATCATCTGTGATGGCAGGATTCTCTTCTCGGTACTCGTTCACAGTAAGCCATACCCGGTCTACTAGAGACTTGAGCTCTCCGCCACAGCTCGAATTTTTCTTCATGGCTGTCTCAAGCGACTTGATCTCCCCCTTGGTGATCTTCTCGACGGCTTCAGTGAAGTTGGCCCCTTTAAGAAATGCTCGGAATCGCTGCCAACTCAAAATAATACTATCATCATGAGCCAGAGCTTGCGACAGCATCCACTGAGTGTGGTCACCATTTTTTGCGACAAAATGAGGCTCATGGACACACGCATTTTCATGCAAACTGCAATAGTAAGAGGTAAATCCGTGACCACAATGCTTGAGTGAAACAGTAGGAGGAGTATCTTGCGGTCGGACGCCTGGCTTTCATGGTGCGAATGTATCGGAGGATGCCTCGCATCGTCACCATGACCAACGTGGAGCACCCGGCAGCCCACCAGACCTTCTTGCCCAGTATCTCCAGCGCACCAAACGCACCAAATGTGGCACTACTGAGGACGGTAATGCCAAAGGCAGAGAACTTGCTGGCCACCTCAATCCCACAGTCGTCATTTTGACGGATACATTCCATGCCGCATTCTACAGGATACTCGATGGGGCATTCAATCCAGCACGTATTTGTGGCCTCGTTCCGGTCGTAGTTGCTTGGACAAACATCCATGATGTGAGCCTCTCGATAGCACGCCGTATCTTGCGACATTGACCACGTTCCCACCCAATTGCGGTACGTTGATATAACAGCACTCTTCGCAGTTGCAGGGGTGGCAATGTCCACTTCACTGGTGGATGCATACGATCTTGAAACCAAGGATCTGGTAGGTTGTGTCGGTACTGGTACTGCTCCTTGCGCTCTCGATGGTGAAGTACCGGCGGTTGTTGCGGTGGGACTGGATATCACAATGAATAAGGTGAAAAGTATCTTTAGGAGAGCCATTGCACTGTCATATGGAGTCTCGAATGGTGGCTTGTGGAGCTGGTGTGACGTTCGGCGCAAAACCAATTATGTTTGGCTTCGGAGGGTTTCCAAGACCTGTTTAACACGCGAAGAAAAAGGTATCGTTGCCGGGTCACCATTGAGCATACCCAAGACGACTTCTGAAACAATTCGCATCATGAGGTTGTGGCACAAAGGCGGTTCGGTTGGGAAACTTGCTGCGATCTACGACCAGCGCAATACATGTAATTTTCTTTTTGCTTAAATACCACGCAGTGGTTCCTGAAATCACATTTTTATTTTATCCGTCCATGTTATGTTGCATTAACGCGGCGATTTTGCTCGATTGTTGTCCCTACGGAGAAAAGTAGTGTACTCCTCATGCGGTTGCTATAATAGTTCGAGACAAATCAATGTGTACATGAGATTTGTCAAAACCTCTAGGGTCAATTAAGAGCATCAACGAGAAGAACAGAGGATACAACTTGGTTAAATTTAATACCTTTCTCTACCTGATACAGGAAGAATATTTATTTTCCAGACCAAACGACTTTTAATCTGGAAATCGATTGGTTTGTACCAAAATATTTATGATTGGTTTATTTTTTTCGCATTTGGTACACGTAAAAATTGGTGATTTCAGGAGCCACCCACTATTTATTAAAAAAAAGCGTCGGCAGCAAAAAAAAACGTTCTGAAATCATCAAGTAACTGAAGATAGCAATTCGTATGCGTTCGAAAAGACGTCTTGTGGCCAGCATTTTGAGTGCCACGGATTAATAAATGTGCCGTGGAACTCGGCGTTGTTCTCGGTGTGTGCACGACGTGGTGTTCAGGATCAAAGAAAGGACAGCGACTCTTATATGCAAACTGGACCTCAGCTCGCATGTTCAGTACAGTACTGTACAATGTAGTTAATTAAGATGACAGCGTAAATCGTTATGTAAGGTTTAGCTAAACGCTTCGTTTGCACCCTTTTGCAAAATCTCATGCATAAGTAACCATTTGCTGCTACTGAGAAATAAACGCATCTCCTGTCCAAGTAACATCGCTTACCGGTGAAGCTGCAAGTTGGCTACTATCAAAATCTCCGCGAAGGCTGGGATAGCACAACAAATTTAAGACGAGAGCCTTCTTGACAAACAGGTCTTTGAAATATGTCAACAGAACTCT
Organism: Phytophthora infestans T30-4; assembly: GCF_000142945.1. Taxonomy (NCBI): domain Eukaryota; phylum Oomycota; class Peronosporomycetes; order Peronosporales; family Peronosporaceae; genus Phytophthora; species Phytophthora infestans. Next base: position 1,548,866 of record NW_003303724.1, on the reverse strand, counting down.
AATCGCCATTTAATGGTCTGGTATACGCAGTGACACAGCATCTGCTTCACGTATAAGTACGTATTTAAATCTCTGTAGCTGTAACTTTCTCCATCACCACTTCTTCGATGGCGACAGCCTTATTAATAGTAGTCTATCGGTATTGCGTATCCACATATGTCACGTAACTTGTGACTTTATCTTATCGCTGGCTCTACCTACAATGCACTTCAGTATTGGATGGGTGTGGTGCGAGAAATATAATAGTTTGGTATTGGGTTCGAATGGAGCTACCATAGGTAATAGAGAGCAGAGCGTTACCGAAACTACCGTAGTATATGTTGGCATCTTCTGGCGTTTGGATCTCCATTATGGAGTATTTCTTGTCGACTATAATTTCACTGATTCAGCAGTTGAATGCGTCAAATTTGCACCGGTCGATCCTTTAAAGGCATCTTCAGCACCAGCGCTTAATGCGATTATTGTACAAGTAGCGTGTTAGGACCTGGGGAAAAGTGCTAAGTTATGTTCTATAGGAGGTCTCCCAAATGATTTAGACTCTAAACATAGCAGCATATAGTTCATTAGAAGACAAAAAATGTTTCTTAATATACCATAGTCATATAGTTAGAGAATCTTCGGCGGACGAGGGCCTAATTGGCGGCTCATGTTTTGTCGCTCATATTCTACCTAAAAGCCTGAGGGAGCAATCACTGCTAGGCCAATCAGCAATGGGGGTATTACTTAAGTATTAATAATCGTTGCCGGAGGGAGCAGGCCAATCAACAATGGGGGTATTATTAATATATAATCGTTGCTGGAGGGAGCAATCACCGCTACCATACAGTACACTAATCGTTACAGCAATACACTATTTCTGATCCATCGGCGCCGCCATCATGAACCGCATCTCAGCATCCTAAACACATCGAGCTGCACAGCCCAGCGCGTATAAATTAACTTCTAATGTTACTACTGTAACACTAAGACGTGGGATAAAATTTGGTACTCGCTGGTCTCGAAACCCCAATTTGGAAAAACATGAGCCGGCCAATTAGGCCCTCGTCTAGGGGAAACCCCGTATAGTAACTGATTGTAACCGAAGTAGGTGTGTCAAACCTACGATGTGTAACGGCGACGTCAACAAGACAAACTCACAAGGACAAGAAAAACTGCCCCTTGAGCGTCTCGTTTTCTCCGAGAAGCTCAAGGGGCAGGAATTTTTTTCGTTTATTACAGTATGACGAGACTAACGTCAATGGGCACTTAAAGAGGATGCGCAGCCGCGCTAAGCGATTACAGAGAGCTGTCGCAAACTACCGCCTTCAAAAGGCGCACACTTGCAGATACACCGTGCAGCTTTGCCCCCCATTGGTCTCCACACCTACCGACTCCAATGCTGCAGTATTCGTATGGGCGCGAATGCTGCAGTCTCTGATAGATATTTCGACGTTGTGCAGTCATCGGAGCAGTACATCGAGGACTACCAGGACAAAATGGTGGTTATCGTCATGGACAACGCCCCTTCACATTGACAGACTTAGATGCTAGGGCTAATTTAAAACTGTCTAATATCCTTCCAGAAAACGTCCGAAATTCCATTCAAAATTCAAAACTATCTAAAACTAACAGACAGAATATTCTCATTTGAGGGTCATTGAGCAGCATTGCGGCACTACTGCACTGCCAGTGCCAGCACAAGCTAGGATACTGCACGAGACGTCGGCGCATTGCTCACTGCCCGACCTGGCAGTAGCTGCAAGTCTCGAGCTCATGCAAGAAGCCTAAGAGAAGGCCAACCGGGACCGCAGTGTTAGAATGCACCTTAATTGGTCAAATATGTAGCCAATAGAAAAGGTTCAAACATCCTACTTCTTAAGGAAACTTAATAAGTAAACACATTGCCGAGGGATGTTAATGGTGAGGAGGACGCGTGGCGCGCCCGCTTTAAAAGGCCTCCTCACTTTGAAACTGACGGCCTATTACATAGAGCTTAATATTTCAGATACGTACGGAGACTAAGGCCCATGGTTAAAGGACACAATAGGAGTGCCCAGGTCCTGGGACTGGAAAAGTTCCATGGGGAGGACTACACCATGTGGCGAGACAAGGTGCTAACGCACATAGAGACGCTGGATGAGAAATACCAGCGAGGGCTGTTGGAAAAGGACCAGCCTGAGGCTACGGTTGTCATGATGGACTTCCTTGAGGGTACGCCTGAGAGACCCATCATTTCGGTGGAGGGAAATATTTCTCAAGAAGAGGCGAAGGCCAAGCGTTGGCGCCACCAACACTGGACTAGGGCTCGGTCCGAGCTGTTGAACTTATTCAACCAAGCGTTGCCTAACGTTTTCTTGAGTGGGCTGCCGGATCAAGTGTCCAGAATGAATCCCTGTGACATATGGAAGGAGCTCGAGCAAAAGTACGGGCTCGGGGATGCAGGAGGCGTAATCGAGCTGCGCCGCCAGTTGGAGCGTCTTCTCGCAGCGAACTGGACCAATCTGGGGGCCCTATTCGCCCAGTTAAAGAAGCTGCGTAACGACACTAACAGGAAGATGAGGGGTCTGGTTGGCAAGGACATGGTGACCGAGACCTGGCTGTGCATGGAAGTGCTGGCGTTACTACCAAGCGAGTTTTGGGGAGGCACAATCATCATGACTGAAGAGTGGTTTTCTATTGAAAACGTGGAGACGAGTCTTCGCCGCGTTTTCGGTGATCGATCGAGGGAGGGAAGCCACGATGCTGACTGATAAGAGACGCCCAGCGACTGTCAATGCGGCAAGAAAGTTTACGGGAAAGAAAAAGGAACCAAGGACAATCCTCTGAAGTGGCAGTAAGCGAGTGTTATTACTGCTTTGAAGATGGCCACTGGAAGAAGGCCTGCCCAGTGTTGGCGGCTGGCCGCAACCCGAAAAGGGCTGGAGGCAAGCTGCTTCGCTCAAACATACGGGCGGCTCCTGTCACCGAAACAAAAGCGAGCGATGACGGTCAAGAAGGGGGGGCAAGTCGACTACCAAGAGGGTGAAGGTGAACCAAGACGAAGAAAGGACCCCAGCTCAAGCTGCCAAGTTCGACCTCAGTTTGAACAAGGCAATTGAGGATGCCGACGAACTTGAGTACAAGGGGAGTGTTCCAGCGAGTGAAGGAAGCGAAGATGAGGCACCGATGCACTCAATGGAGATTGATGATGAGGTACGGAGAAGATACCCTGAGTATCTTTCTAAATTGAGGGAGTTGAACCTGACTGATAATCTATGGGTGGTTGATACAGGAGCTGGACACGCTATAAGTTCGGATAGAAGGTGGTTCAGCCAGCTTGGCAAAGGACGGACTCATATCTTTGAATATGGAAACGGAGGCACCTCGTCAACCAAGCTCCAAGGGACAGTGAGATTTAGTATTCTCAAACCCAGAGGGTACTATAGTGATATCTCAATACAAAATGTTGCCTTTGATAAAGAGTGCGGTAGTAACTTGCTTAGTGCATATTATCTTGCCACACAAGGGTATCACCACATTCAGTCAAAAGGTGGGCAGTATTTGTACTTCCTTGATAGTAAAAACCGATTCATATTTGCTGCAGTTGCAATAGATGAGGTATACTATTTACCGAGTAGGAAACTGGATAATAATTCAAGAATACTATCCGTCGATAGTACTTCTCAATCGAAGATACAAAAGACGTTGAAGGAGTGGCACCTGAGGCTAGGTCATGTCGGTAAAGGCAGACTGATGAACATTCTGGCTGGCAGAGTAATCAGAGATGCACCCCAGTTATCTAGAAAGAAAATGAAACTGGTATCATTTTTCGGTCGTACATGTGTGCTGGCAAAATCACGGCGAATGTCTTATAGGAATAAGGTGACAGATAAGGTATCTGAGCCTTTGCACACACTGCATATGGACTCATTGGGAAAAATAAGACCACAGGGCCTCTATAATACTACCGGGCACAAGTATGCTCTAGCAATAGTAGATGATGCCACTGCTTATAAATGGTATTTCGTTCTGAAGTCTCTGAGAGAGGTTGGGGTTATTGTTAAAACCCTTATTAAGCAGCTGGAGAAACAATTCCCATACAAGGTAAAACGGATAAGGACCGACGGGGGTACAGAATTTGTAAACGAATTCTTAAAAGGGTACTGCGATAGAAGTGGGATCGTGTTCCAAAAGTCAAATGTAGAGTCTCAAGAGGAAAATGGGTCTGCTGAGCGAGCTCACCAGACAATAATGGGTAAAGTTAGATGCGCGTTAATAGGATCGGGTATGGCTGCTAAATGGTGGCCAGAGGCATTAAAATATATGACAGCAATAACTAATAGGATACCAACAGCCCGGCTTAAGGGTAAGAGTCCATACGAAGCACTGTTTGGCACCAAACCAACAGGAATTGAGCTTCACATATGGGGCAGTACGTGCTACGCCCATGTACCAAAATCTAAACGACCCAATCCGAAGCTTAGTGAGCGGGCGCTAGAGTGCAAACTTCTCGGGCTTTCTGAAGATTACAAAGGGTATCGTCTACTCGATATTAAAGGAAATAGGTACATTAACGCTCGAGATGTAAAATTTGGGCCAACATTTACTGAGGGACTGATTTTACGATCGTTCCCGTCCGGAAAAATTGAGGAGAATGAGGAAATGGTCCTAGAAGTTGGGGAAAAGGGGAAAAGAAAACGAGAAACGGGGCTAACAAGCGACCAAAATCTAATTCTGAGTTGGAAGATTGTGCACCGGATACTGAAACAGTGGGAGTAAAGAAACAGCGAGTTTCTGTGCCACCTATACCTCGCAGTCGTAGGAAAAGGACACCAAATTCTCGTTTAAAGGACTATTTAGTATCAATCAATGCTGTCACAATTAGCACAAAGGTGATACCGGTTCCACGATCAATAAAAGAAGCGAGACGGGGCCCACACGCTCAGCAGTGGGAGACTGCGCTGCAAGCTGAATTTCAGGCACTAGTTGCAAATAGTACTTGGGAAATAGTACCATTGCCAAAAGGAAGAAAAATACTAGGTTGTCACTGGGTATTTGACGTGAAGTATAACCCAGATGGAACGGTTGATAGATTTAAGGCAAGCTTGGTTGTTAGGGGAAACACACAAACCCACGAAAGGGTGATTATAATGAGATATTCTCACCGGTGGCGCGCTCCTGTCTTAATCGTTGAGATTACTACTGGCAATAGCAA
>NW_003303724.1:1501625-1543593 GCF_000142945.1 Phytophthora infestans T30-4 | reverse complement strand
GTCCTCGTAGCGAGAGATTTGATCTATTGCGCAGTGATGTAGCTCACTAGTCGGTCGAGATATGGCTGGCAGACCTGCTAAAATAGTCGCTATACGAAACAGTGTCTCCTGAACTCCACACTTTAAGCCATGGCAGGCGTCCAACGTGACCGCCGCGTTCATCATCCATGCTGCGTGCTTGAAAACGAGGGCTACGTAGCTATATTCTTGTGTTATACTGCTGTAATTAATCCAATGGTGTTGTGAAAATGCTTTATTTTTTTGTGGATTCAACGGTGCTTTTTGTGAAACCTCCCATATTTTTAGTGTGGTGTGCAGTTCCTTTTTTATGGTGAACCTTTTTTAAATAAGCATTGCAAATCATTTCACTTATCGTGCGAGCCTTAAGATAATCGGTGCTTTGGATGGCCCTCTGTCATTTCGGCTTCTATTTATGACATTTTGGCTTTTTTATAAGTCAGAGGATTAATTGTATGTTGAGGGGCTTAATTGTATGCAGCTACTATAGGTAGGAATGCGAGTGTTTCCATGCACGTTTTTTTCCTGTTTTTTGGTGATTATATAGTTTTCTTTTTTTTATGTTTCTGGACTAAATATGCATTATACATGCACCTGCTGACCTGTAACGTAGTACGCTTCTAGTTGGGTACAATGTTGTGTCCCATCTGGTACGAGTAGCTAATCGCTCTTTTCAGCCCAAAGGCGCTGGCTTCCACTCATTCCTCAAATTCGATGCTCCAGTATCACTTACTGCCTCTCATGAAAGGTGGCTTAACTTTCCCAACGTGGTTGAGCTCTGTTCCTTCGCCTTCGTCGTTAGTTATATGATCGGCCATCAGAATGCTCCAGTTGATGACACTAGTGGCGACCACTTGATCAGCGAGTCTATAGCATACTGCGACTTTTTAAGCCTTGTCATGATCCAGCATCTTGTCTTTTTCTGAGGCCGTCCAAATCTCTTCCGAGCCAGTAGGTTTCGTAGCAAACCGGTAGGTCTAGGGAGTCTACGAGATGTAGACATGCCAAAACGTGAGCGCAGTTTGGTAAAGCGGCTTACAATCGCACTCGAACTTACGGCGAATTATTTTGATCTCGTCGTTGCTCCAGGAAGGGTTGTCCCGATCGTGGTCGAACGGATTTCACTCTAAAAACTCTACGACGGGAATCGACAAATAGCGCAGCTGGATGTTCTCCACTTTCTCGTTTTGCTTGATCTTACCTCTGAGCGAGGATTTGAAGGTTTTGGTTCGATTGCCGTTAGGCCTAAGGCCGTGAAGGTTGTCATTGCGTACGATATAGTGCTCGGCGTTAAAAAAACGTCCTTGGGTGCTAACCGCCCTTCTGAACTTTCGTCTGTGCGTAGGGTAATGATTGTGCTCTTCACATAGAGCCACAGCCATCTGCAAATCTTGTGCGCTCACTGGGCCTAATAGGCTCAGAGTCGATGTCCATAGCATTTTCGACCAAGCGTTTAGGCAACATTTAGAACGTGCACCGTCGCTGCTCAAAGTTGACTTTCTACCGTGGCCTTGATGTTCAATTATAGGATTCAATCGGATTTTGGTTTGGCAGCACTCCAGCAGTGTCACTTGCAGTATAGAACCACAAATCTCAGGGGTCTGTCCGGTATTCATCTCGAAGCCACTGTGCGTACTCGGCTTCACCTAGCGTCTCCCAGTTCGTGACCAATAGCTCGGATAAAACCTCGAACTGGTCAAGCGAGCGCGATTCGCTGAGGTATTCTAGCTGCGACTGAATGATTTCTTGGTAGCACTTACTTGACGACAAAAAAAAACCTTTTTACCTCTGGCATTGTAATACCAATGTGACCAGCAGTTCAGTAGTTTAATATCAGGTCAAACTTGGTGAAGGCACTTGCGATAGCGGCAGAGTGATCCATTGACCCGTAGCTAAGCTCCAAAGCTCCACCTAAAACCAAAACACATTTGGCCCTGCAGGCAGTAAAAAACACCATGCATACGTGGAGGCTGTTTCCGTCCGAGTTAACATGAACGCCATTGGGTAGAAGTTCTGTTGATACTTGTTCAGTACCGTGTAGAGCACCGAACGAAACTAGTGTCCATCCCCAAAATGAATCGTATAAGTATCATCCGTCACACCAAGCTCTTCCGGGGATCTGCCGATCAAACGTTGGCCTAGTACTTGCCTAGGAGCAGTCCTGAACAATCGTCTGGACGTGAAGAGAATCCCAACAGAAACCTCTCCATTCTCTTGAGGATCTGTAAAGCAATACAGAACAAGTAGCTCGTGGTGAAAATTGAATGACTGCTGACAAACCACAATGCACCCGAGCCCAAATCATCCTCGAAGGGCTGGTGACATTTCCAGCCACTGGACGATGCAAAGACGATGGGGCAACACCTGCAAGTATCTTCGAAAAATGTATGGCTCGAAACCGCTGCACATCTGTTCTGCGTTTTTTTTTGTGAGCTACGAGCTACCTCATGTGGGAGATCGTATGTGGAAGCTGCGGCCAGTAGTCTCTGTATTGCAGGAACGAGTCCAGCTGGGATGGTCGCTGTTGGTTGTATTCTCATTTGATTAGGGGGGGTCTCCCAGTGACATTGCGACGAAACACTTTGCGCATGTTCATGCTTGTTAAGCTGTACCACTACAGGACCAAGATGTTTATGGTGTGTGACTAAAACATTGCGTGCTGCCATCGGTAAGTGCTGCTTCCGCTTAAATGTCGTAACCCACGCCATACAAACTCACCGCATCCTAACGTCGTAATGTATGACTTAGCTTTGAAGTGTATGGCGGTGCACGAGGAACGGACGACACCATCGGCCATATAGCTGAAAACAAGACAGGTGCTGCAGCTGTTGTACGAAAAATGAAGATTCTGCCTGGCAAAAACCCGCATGGCTTTCAGTTAATTGTAATCGATCGCTTCCACGTTTTCATTGTACTGGCACTTCAACTGCTCTCGATGTCTCTGTATGTGATCGGGACCACTGTGACAAACCGCGTCGGTTATGGCAAACAAGGGGTTGAGAAACGCAAAAACAACCCGAGGAGTATCGAACGGGGAAGTTTTACGTTTACACGGTGCACATCCCCCCCTGATTGCTTGCCAGTGCTGGGACCGTAAGCCTGTACATTATCTAGCTACGGGTGCCTCCATGACCGAAGTCGGCTAAATCGTCAAGCAGGTGGGGCCAATCACGGTCACAGTTTGTGATGAATCTTCAGCATGGTAGGGTGGACGTTGGCGTCCACGAACAACTCGGCCTCCAATCCTATTCTATCCAAACTTCGTTTCGATTTCGCAAGTACTATAAATCCTTATTTTGGAAGCTCATCGATATGACAGTTGTCAAAGCCTTTTTTCCACAAAGAGGCATGTAAACTCAAAGGTGTAGCTCCAATGGCACGAGGCGACTGGGTGAACATGCTTCACAAGTAATTGCTGCAACTCAAGGATGATGATCTTGTTGACGCGGCTAGCGATCCACCCGTTCCGCCTGTGGGCTGCCGTACCAAACACCGTCGCCAGACAATGCATGCACATCTGCAGTTTGACAATTGGGTCACGCTGTCCGGTGTTCAAAAGCGTAAAAAGCGCGCGTGCAAAGTGTGTGCTCTTCCTCGATGAGATCATAGGACGTCTTACCAGACAACGTACTATTGTGAAGACCGATCAAAAGGCGGAGCCAAACGTTTCCTGTGTCCATAAGCAAACCGCAAGTACAATAACATTGCAGAACCTGTTTTCAGATATAGCACGAGGTCTTTGAGGCCGGAGATGCCATCCCAAAGTCCCTACGTAAGCGCGTTGTGTTGCGACGTCCAGGAAAGGTGGGTCGATGCAAGAAGATTCGCCGCGAGCTTCTTCAGGAGAGTGATGCTGCTGACGACGAAGAAGGTGTGTGAGTGCATTCTTGCCGAAATAAATCTTGTGTTTGAGCGGATTACCTTGCGTTTCCCAATATGATGTTCTTTCGTTTTTGGCTATCAAGCTTCTTGAATTCCCATCAGTTGACTTTGTACAGCTTGTCACTGCTGCCTTTATTATCGTAAGTGAGATGTTTGATTCTTCTGGTAAAACTCGGACGTCGTAAGTACTACGACGTTGAATGAAAAGACCTGTGAGATACTGTACTCCTAGCTCAGTGTATCCTTTCACGGAATGGGCATTTCAATACAAATCCTAGCATACTTCTCTCGTCGTAGCTTACGACGAAACGTTATTGGTTCAGGAGGTAGCACAGGGATTAAAGGTTTGGGGTTTGGAATTTTATATGAAGATTGTCGGATAGTGATATCCCGTTTAATGGACGAAGGTGGGCCATTTTATACATGGACGGGAAGCAGCATAACAGTATTGATCGAAAGACGGAAAAAGGAAAATTTTCTATTTTGGTAAAGAGCTATTATAACTGCCAGTCGTTATAATTGGACCGCCGCTGCTCGGTAGAATAAGGTTCCACACAGGTCAAATTTGTGTACAACTCTAGGAGTGTCCGCTGCAATATGCTATTTTGTATATGCAAACTGCCCGTTGTAGAAAGTACTAAGGCTGCATGTAAGAAGTATAAGGAGGTACTAGAACGTCTAATTCAATCAAACTCACTTTCAATTTTCTATTAATCGACTCACATCGACTAGAAGCCTAGTTCGAATGTCTACTTTCAATTATTGTCTTAACAACGTTTGTTACACGTTGTACTTCGACGTATTAAAATCCTTGTACCAGCTGTCAGCAATCGAGGTGGACGAGAGCAGAAGTGAAGACTAATTTTTCGTATAATCTTGTATACCTGCCGCAGATTTTGTGGTTGCATAGCAATTTCCATATTTTAAAACACCCCCTTTTGCTCAATCGGAGTTGCATAGCCACTAGATGTCTCCTCTGATAATCAGCTGGCGATAAGGATTTAGTCCAAAACATGTTGATATCTTAAGGCTACCTGAAAATCATTCGTTTATGAAAGGTAGAAAATGTGCGAGCAAGGAAAACGTTTGCTGAATTAGTTCGAGGCTACGAGACCCTTTCAATAGAGACACTGCTAGCCCCTTCAACCCGAAGGATTTTGAGGGTGACGCGAACCTGTATATACAGCATACATTAGTATAGAAAACTGTATACCTCAAGGGTTGGGCGAGATGGTGAATGAATAGGTAGCAGCGTAGAAGCTACGAATATCGCGCGATGTGCTGTATATACACCGCGAATGCGCTGTATAAGGTCTGGCATTGCACTAGCATCTTCCATTTTACCTCGTAACGCGTGAACAGAACCATATCGACCCCCCTTGGAATCTAGAGAGTTTTGTCAAAATTTAACAATAAAGGTGATCCAGAAAATGCAGATCAGACCCATACTGAAACCAAGTATGCTAAGCTGAGGTACGGACGCAATCACGTTAAGTGTCTTCACCGCCAACATACAAACTAAAGGTCATATGGATAGAGACGCTCCTAGAGTACAAGCAATCATCGCATTAGAATCTCGACTAGCTATCCAAAGAACGCTCACTCTCGCTTTTCACTCTGAATCTTTCTCTTCTTCGGATGACGTTCGGCGGCGCTTGGCGGGCGACTTGCGCAGACGTATTTTACCCTGCCTGTTGTCAGGAATGTCCATGCCGTTCTTGAACAAGTTGTACCAGATATCCCAGCAACTTCGCAGCTCTCCGTCCATGGTATGCTTCGGCTTCATGCACAGGTACATGGGGAGCAAGCTGAAGCATACATAGCAGAAGTATGTAGTAGTCCCGCCGCGTTTCCCGTCCGTCCGCAGCATGGAGCACACTTTGCAGCTGCGTTGTACACGTTTTAGCCGCACTGAGTGGTTCCTCCACTCGCCAATTTGCTTTGCCGAATGAGCGACACACTCTGCCAACACCCCAGCATCTGAAGAAGTCAGCACTTGACCGGAACGCGTACTGCAGTCTGCATGAGGAGATTGATCTGCTGTAGCAGTATATACATCTTAGGCAAGACTGTATATACAACAAAAAATTAGTACACCTACCAGCGCCGAACGTGTTGCCTTTATACATGTCTTCATCATTCATGTTGATGAAGCCTAGGTGCAACTTGCGGATGTATTGGACATGGGTCAAAAGACATGTTCCGCTTGCTGCGTGAAAAGCCCTGTGTACGATGTAGCCATTGACAATAGCTAGTTTTACGAGTCCCTTAAACCGCGAGTTGTAGTACTTGCGGAAAGTCACTGACGCTGCATGGAATATCATTGCAGGCGGAGTTGATCATGCACATCAACCCCCGCCCATGTACTTGTGGTAGCCCTTCATTGCTTTAGGACAATCCACTTCATGGTGCTCTCCAGTCTTCTCCCTCCTCACAACCCTCTCAAGCGAAAAGTCACTCCCGGTACACAAGAAAAAAACTGGTTTGCTGTCTCACCAATCGATAGCAGTCATTTGCTTCACTTGTTTGGATCCAACGGTATTGAAAGTTCCCCGTATGATATGCTTGGGTCGTTTCTTCGGGTCCTTCTTCTTGTGTCTGATACTTGCAGCGAATCCAATTGGGTTTGTCATGATCGTGCCAGCGATATAGAATCCCATCAATAATAACTGGACAGCTAGCACCACACTAGTGTAGAAGCGATTCGTAATCAGGAGCCGAAAGCCCTTGTCTGCACCGTCAGAAAATACTGCCTTCAGGTTACGAACTACCGCAGCAGGACCCGACTTCTTGTCCACCGAAGTCGTGTCATCAATGTGTTGCTTCTTTCCTACATAGACCTTAAACCTGTATTATACAGCGAATATATACAGAATATCATATATGTAAGATGAATTATCCATCAGGTACTTGCCGCAAAGTTTGGAGATTTTCGCCTCCAAACATTGCGGCAAGTACCTGATGCAGTACGCAGACTGCGCGCAGCACAGTATAAACAACTTTGTGCCCCATTTACACGGTGAATCCTTCATGTACACGCTAGTCGTGTTGAACGACGACCACGATGGTAGCATTCCTTCATCGAACACAACCTAAGTAGAAGAAATAAAACCACGACGAAATGTGCGCTGCAGCACGTGAACTACTTTTCGAATCTTCCAGGCTCCATCAGTCTTGGCGCGTAGATCAAGGTTGCTTGAGAAGTGCAGGTTTCGGATAATCTCCATGAAGCCGTCTCTCGTCATATAGTTATAGAACTTGCCACGTCCGATAGCGCCTTCATCGTCCCGTTTCCAGTGGTAGAAATCTTTTCTCAGTTTGGCTGCACGGTCCGAGCGAGAAGTAGCCCCATAAACACACAGCGTTCATGGGGAAGACCAGGCTGGACTGCCATGAGTGACATACGTACATCTCCTCGTGAACGTAGCGAGTCTTGCCATTCGGCCGGCAACGCTGCATGTCTTTTCGACGCTCTAAGTATGCACGCGCCTCTGTCTGCTCATGTTTGTAGTTGTTGCTGCACACAGCAATATGTTACCAAAGTGATACTGGCATAAAGTAGGATAATAGCTCTAGCGGTGAATCACCACACTTCATCGCATCTGGCGTAGGTCTAAAAGGCTCCCACCTCAGCTCCGGGTAGCTGTTTTCTTCTCCGACGACTTCGTATGGGCGTTAAAAGTACTCGTACACATCAGGAGTTTCGGGTTCCGACCATCAGGGTTACGCTATGCTCCCGCAGATTCTTCAGGCCGTCGCCGACGACATTTCCAGCAAGCACCTTGTCCGGACCTCCCCGTGATAAGAGAAACATCTTGGTAAAGTGTCGCTCCCGCGACAGATTCAGCTGAGTTGATATCATCACCACCTGCTTCCTCACCGTCAGCTTCTCCGTGCTCGACACAGACTTTGTACCCTCGTCTTGTAAATCATCTACGTCGCTAATAGCATCTTCATTAATCTCGTATGCAGAGTCAAGGTCACCAAAGTCGTTAGGGTCTTCTCCATCCTCCATTTTGTTGAGATTGTCTTCCACGTCGCTACACATGAGACTATCGGCTATACGACACAGTGCATATCACGTGTTAGGCAGGGTAAGCGTGGGTTGTATATACAGGATACAACAAGACGCACCATCCTCGTAGTCGGAATCGCCGCTATCCGAGTCGACGATAACAACCTCGCCGTCGTCGATGGCAACTTCATCGTCACTGCCATCTTCGTCCGACAAGCCAAAAAGAGACGTCTCAATAGAAGTATGGGCTGCAGGACTTGACGGAACCACCCTGTCCCGCGGCCCCAACTCGTACTCATCATTCTCGCCTTCTGAACTGAAAATTCCACCTCTATCATCTGCACCACGAGACATACATACAGTAAGTAAGACAATCCAAGTAGACACGTTGAGAGTACATATCATTCACAGGACTCGAAGATGCGCTCATACGCGGGGGGGGGGGAATCAGAACGCCCGGCAGCAGTCGATTCGGTCGTATCTTGCGACGCCCCCTGCAATTCCTCGACGCTTGGACCAACTGGAGCTGTTGATTTATAGACCTCAGTGCTCGTCGGCGTAGGAGCTAAACATACGCAATAGCAATCGGAACGTTAGACAAACCAAATCATCCTGCATTGCCACGTAACATACGTCTACCTTTTGCAGAGCACGCCGAGCACAGCGCTTTGGCTGCTGCCATTGAATGAACTAACATAGACCAGTACTTAGTCCCGTGGCAGCAATTTTAGCAAGGTAAAGGCAGCGCTGTGTACGTACCGGAGACATAGTGAGTGCATACTCGATCTTCACCCAAAAGTAGTCCTTGCCTTCGATACCGTTTGCTTTTCCGCCAGGCGGAATAAACTTCCACCGGGTCTCGATCCAGCTAGCTGGGGGCTTCTTGTGCGTCCATCCGCTCGCGTTCAGCTGGCTCCAGATGTGGCGCCAGGTAGGCGTATCGCCGTCGACGATGCGCTCGGCCGACGTTTTTTGCGCGCAGCACACATTGGTCTCCAAATCTGCAAATTCTGAAATGAAGAAAGCTCGACGGCCACCACTCAAAAAAACTTCGACATATGTTGGATGATGTGGCGCTTGTGTGTAAGACCTACAGCATCTAATTTTTATCAATGATGGACATGGACTGTACTCTCTTCCCTCACCTTTTTCTTCGCGTAACAGACAGAAACTGCACAGCTCAGCTTTGTATGGTCTGTAACAGTGGAAGGCGTGAAAAAATGGTCGCGTTTACAAAAATCAAGTATAGCGTGGTTCCTAGGCTGTATTTATACAAATTAGATTTGAGGATCATCCTTTCCATAGGATTTGCTAAAACATCTTATACAACGGATCGGGTTGATGGGGTTAATAGAGAGTACTTTGGACAAGACTTCCTCTTAAGAGAAATTTTTAGAATTCATAACTACGCGAAGTTTAGAGACCAACCTTGCTTCTCGAATAATACTGAGCTTTTGGTGGCTATTGTGGAGGTCTTGACAATCAATATTGCGCCCCCCATATTTACAATTAACGATTTTTTTTTTCCAATCCCTACAATCTGGATGAGCAGTTGAGTCTCAACTGCCAATAGACAGGACTGTCTAAGGAGGGCCATTTCAAATCTGTAGCCATTTCAAAAAAAGACCAGGGTGAACAAAACAAAGTCAGTGGTTGGGCGTTTCGACTTCAACCAAATTGGTAGACGAACATGAAGCTTGTTATCAAAGCTTCATGTGCGTCGGACCCCACAAGGGCCGTGGCAGATTGTCCACACCAGAAATGGAAGCCGACTTGACAATCATCCTCCGTCTGAAGATGCCCGTGTCCACACGTGTAATCGACAACGTGCAGCTGCGAATACTTTTTGACCGGGGGCCAATCTGTGCAGTCGCTTGTGGAAGCCCAGACTGCGGCTGGTGTGTCTGTTGCCAGCATTTGTGCTACAATGATGCGAGCGGACCCCAACTCATTTGTCACTCCCAAGGATATTACAAACACTCAAAATGCTGTGAGACGTCGTGGGATGTCCACGCATACAGTCATGGAGGCCCTTTTTCTCGGCTCTTACTGAGGAGGGATTTTTCTTTCGCTACTCTTTAAACGAAGAAACGCTGGAGGTGTGGTATCTCTTCTGGGCTCCCCACGGTGTTGGAGATTTGTTCAGGCGGCACCATGACGTCTTGGTCACGGACTGCACCTACAAAACTAATAAGTACATTATTCCGTTGCTCAACATCATAGCTGTGACTGGATTAAACACTGCCTTACCGGTAGGTCAGTGCTGGCTGCTTAGCGAAAACGAAGAAGACTACACATGGGTGTTGAACATGCTGCGTCTCTTTATGATAAAAAAAGACGTGGAAGAGCCCGATGAAGTTCTCACTGACAGATAGCAGGCTTGCATGAATGCAAATGACCATGTTCTCAAAGGAATTCCAGCAATGGTTTGCCGGTGGCACATGAACAAAAATGTAGCAGCTATGGCCCAGAAGCACCTCGGACAGGTGTCGGTTGTAGATCCGCTCACAGGAATCTTCTCTAAAGAAAATACGTGGGATGCAAACTCTTTCATGACTGCTATCTTCAAGACAGTCGATGCCGACACCGAGTCTGAGTTTGAAACGCTCCGAGCAAAAATGGAGGACTACAGTTTGTACCTGGGCGCATCTAGACACAACGTGGTGGAAATGCAAGGAGGGAATTGTCAAGGCGTGGACAGATAAATATCAACACTTTGGGGTTCGGGACACGTCGATTGTCGAAGGTACACATGCCAAATGTAAGTCGTGGCTCGGCAACAGTTGTGGAGACCTGTACACAGTGTTCAACAGTCTCTTGGAATGGTGGAAAGGAGCTATAGCAGATCTACGACTACTCTCGACACGCAACGCTGTCATCACGCCATTTCTTCTTTAGCCGAGCAGGTATGCTGCTGTGGTGAGGGCTGTCTCGATTCACGCTCTGATCTTGACAGAAGCCTTGTGGAGAGATGCGTTCAAGATTGTCTACAACCGACTGAATCGGACTTCATGTTCGGGGACCTTCAAGTCGATTCATGGGAGGCCTTGCTTGCATGATCTTATAGCTATCATAGAATCTAACGGTCGTCTTCGGCTTCTGCCTCAACACTTTGTAAAACACTGGTGGATCAATCGCTTTATCCCTGTCAGTCAAGTCCGACGCATATTGGAGGCTGCTTTCATTGTGACGACAACAAGAACAAGAGATTTAAGCGCACGATCTACGCATCGGGCCAACATGGGCACGCACAGTACGAGACGCGAAGCTACTTTCAGCGAGCGGATAGATCCTAATCATCCGGCTTCTCCTCCTGGCGCTTTACGCAGCAATGGTGTTCTGAACCATATAGTTATGCTGCCACCATTGCAGAACGTAGTACCAATGCAAGATCCTGACAATGCGTCGTATGAGCAGCCATACCTTCCGCCTCGTTGGTTTGAGACGGAAACGGAGTTGGCGTGGGACGGAAATACCCAACTGGGCCGGAAACCGCTGCTTTATAGTTGGACTTTGTAAGCGGTCAGAATGAAGCCAGATCTGGTCAGACTTTGTTTTGTTCACGCTGGTCTTTTTTTGAAATTGGCTGCAGATTTATAATGGCCCTCCTTAGACAATCCCTTAATAGACAATCCCCCAATAGACCTCCAAATTAGAAATAGAGCGCTTTATTAAGATTGTATTGTATTAAATTCAGAAAGTGGATGTGTGACATGCTAAGGTACTTGTCCTCCTGCCAAAAACCAAGAGAAGTGATTCGCCTGGTAACAGCCAATCAGATGCAGGGAATTAATTGGCTGCTTGTCCCCTGAGTGCGTGCCTGGATCACACGAATTCACTCTTGATTCAGACTCTGCTATTTATTCGCCAGAACCCCGTTGCCCGATTCAACATCTTGGGTCTCTCCATTTTGGCGTCGGCCACACTCCTAGGTCTCCTGGCACGTCTACTACGAGTAGTTGTTGCTCCACGGCGAAGTCCACACCGCCAGACTCTTAAATTGTAACTTTCGATGACCACAAATCAGTTTTTGGCTATTGAATCAGAAGCAGGATGACCAGCTCAAAGTTTTTCAATTGCTCGTGCCACAGTAAGGGCGCGTAAATATACGAGATGGTGCTATCGTGTACTCGATCGGTTAGATGCTTATCACAGAATACAGACCCTACTTATGTAAATATACGCTATTATTAATAGCATATCGTGCATGGTATTATTAATAATAGGCCATCAATATCATGCACGATACTGTAGACAACTTCTGGTTTCGAGGCTAAATGTTTACGACGGACAAACAAAGTAACGATGTGACTAACCATGCATTGACATACAGCATATCGAATCTATTTTCGTTATTTTGCAATTATCGTAAAGTGTTCGAGTCTGATTTCGCTATTTCGCAATTATCATAAAGTTTTCGGACGATAAACTGCATTAAACGCAAACAACTTTTTTACAAAGGATTTTTTATGGAGATTCTCTTGTTGTTAATGTTAATGTGCTTTTCCTGGGACACAACTTGAAGGAAATGATGGTACAACGTGTAAATTTTTTGTTAGTTATTGTTAAGTAGACATTAGGTGCCACGCCTTGAAAGCAGCGTTAGCCCCTGGGTCCACAGGGAAAACCCTCTTCCACATACGCACAAAAGACAGCATCTCCCCGGATCCGTCCTTGTTTACATTATCACACGAACTGGCGCTACACTTGAGTGTTTTGATACAGGAATGATTACACGATGCTGCGTGAACAACGCAAAATCACATGAATGTTGAGCAGAGTATCAAGAGCTGCCGTACATGTAGGATTTTCCTAAGAAGACCCTACAAGTTAATTCCGTTACGCAATAGGATTGGGGAAAACTTTGTGTCATGCCATGTGGAGAGTCGAAGGAATCGGTGAGCGGGTCGACTTTAATCGAACGGAGAATGAAATGGATGAGGTCTGCCTGCTACCCTGCCTAGCTATCACTACAGGACCTTGTCTAAATTAAGGGCATGCTGCACCATCGCGTTTCTTAAATCGTAGGATCCTCATGCTTCAGGATATAGTAGTATTTCCGTACAGGATACTCCTCCGTTCCCCAACATTATTTAACAAATCAACGACATTTTTTTTTAAATACTATGGTTTTGGATGCTTGTACATGCTGTACAAAAGTGCCATTGGTTGGGGGATAACTACCGGTACAAGTGTATGCTTACGGTGGACATTTGTAGTAACGAAGTGTGACTAATCATTGCATGTTTGTGCGATGAACGTGATACCAAGTGCCGGTAGGAGAACATCTGAGTTCTAAACGGTAGCTAGACTATTTGGCACCATGAACACAAATAATCTAGCTATTTATATTTTCTCTCCCGCTCTCATCTTTATTTTACAGCATGCGTCTTACAGCACAAAGCAAACGCCTTAATGTAGCACCCGAGCTTTTTAGAGCTGGGATTTAATCAAGAGCTAATGTACGTGTAGATACAGTCTATAAGGCAAAGGATCCAAAGATGTGTTGCTGCTGCTTTTCCACGACGATGCAGCGCTAGCTATTTCAATTAGCTAACTCCTTACACGTACAAGAGTTCACGGAAATCGTTCTTCCATTTTTTAATTCTCTGACATCTACCAAGTTCATTTTCTTCTTCTTCACAAGCAGGATGCGACTTCGCTACTCCGTTGCTTTGGCAATGGTAGTCATTGGGGCTTCCTACGCTTCCAACACTACCTCGAAAAGCTACTTGAATGGATGTTATCCATGCTCAGAGTACACATTCTCGGAAGTAACTGGCGCTACCGATCAAAACGCGCAGTGTGCTGTGTACGCTGCACCGTTGTGCTATCCTGGAATCTGTAAAACTCCAGAAGGTGTCAACTCAAAAGTTGATATATTTGTGAAACGTTTACCTGCGACGGCTGCCGACCCCGACTCTGCCATGAACGTCTGGCTGCTTCAAGGAGGACCTGGAGCTTCGTCAACTGATCGTAAGTGATTTCGTCTGTACGTCCTCTTCAGATTATTGTGATTGATTTACTAATATATAAGTGAACCCCTGATGTCATAGTGGAGTCCACGATGGTGACTCTTCACTCCGAGTTAAATGGAACTACGAACGTCTACACGATGGATCACCGAGGTACAGGGCGAAGCACCAGGCTTGATTGTGTTGCGTCACAAGCAACCACGACAGGCTCTCCCTGGGGTGATGAGATTGATCCGTCGGAAGTGCCTGCATGCGCGAAAGACCTGCATACCAAATATGGTGATCTGGCATCCTTCTCTGTGACCACAGCTGCAACTGACCTCGTAACGTTCATTTCTAAATTCACCAATGGAGCTGCTACCATCGTGTATGGCATCAGCTATGGCACAATGCTTGCGGAAAGACTGATGCATCTGTTCCCTCCCGAGGTAACGGGATATGTGCTAGATGGCGTCGTTCCAACTTCTGGCGCTCGTTCTGACGAGTTCTACTATATGACGATGTCGGACACTAGATTTGGTGACAGCGTTATCAGATTCGGGCGTTCGGACTCTGATTCCACCTCTTGTTTATCGACGCCAGCGTTGCGCTCCTGACGACTTGGATGTTCTGAATAACTTCTTCTCGGCTATCACCTATAGCGAGAAAACTACAGCACAGGACAGCGCGTATACGTCGACGCTTCTGCAGAGTCTTATCGTGTACTCTGAAATGATGGAAACACCGCTGCCATCCATGTCGGAGTTGAAGGACAGATTCACGAATGTGAAAATGAGCAGTGGCAGCGGGGTTTACGAAACGCTTCCTCAGTACTGCGCCTTCTCAAAAGACAAGTCGGCGTCATGTGAAGAGATCAACGTGGGTAACTACGAATCTGACGGCATCGTGTACAAGCGTGACCAGTACTGGAACAAGACTGCTACGATTCCAAATCAAGCTAGCGTACTGGTGCTAAGTGGTAAGCTGGACCCTCAGACTCCCCACAAAAACGCTGCGAGCTTGTTTAAATATCTGCAAGGCACGAATAAGGAAATGGTTGCCTTTGATTTTGCAACACACGGCACAAATGTATCGACCCAGATGGTTGCAGGAAACCCGCTGGGTGAAGCCTGCGGAATGAAGGAGTTGGCGTCGTATGTTCGAGTTGGTGGGGACCTCACCCGCCTGAACAAATCATGTGTGAAGGAAATGCCTGCCTTTAATCTGGCCACCGGAATATTACCTTCAAAGTTTCTTCAGTACAGATGATGCCTACGACGGCGCGTACAATTTAAACCTGACATCATCTGCGTAGATGAAAAGTGGTCAACCATACGCAAACAGTACCTTCTATGGGTTTTCAATGGTAGGATGTCCTTGGAGTAGCTTACATACTGGCAAAATATTTCTTCAATCAGCTTTTGCACGATCAGGATTGAAAGTAGAATGGAATTGCATCAAACTTTTCAAGTAACGTTACGTCAGCATCTCTTAGTACTACTCCTGTAGTATGATACGATAGTAGTGCTTTATCGACGAGTGAAACGTTTAAAATACTGTAGTAAAATATAGGCTTGTTTGAAGTATATCTGCTCAGTTTCGAGAAAACCCCAGGCAGCTTTTGGGGCGCTCCTGTAGCTATAAATCATAGCTGTCTTCAAGCTTTCTACGATGAATCTTTCTTGGGTTGTGCTTCAGAAGGATTGCCATGTCAGTGCGCTCGTTGTCCGTACTTGTCTGTCTTAGGCTCGATCTTATTGTGCATTTCAATGCTTTTGTCCTTATTACTTAGCCTGGTGCTCGATTTATAATAAAAAGAGGTCGTTTTATTTAATCGAGGTCTATAAAAAGTACAAATCGATCTTGCAAGACTGGTTAATAAATCGAGCTTCGGCAGCCAAATCGACTGTTCGGGGTCGATCAACCGACCCTTTTTGCCGTTTTGAAAAGGTAATTCGATCATAAATAAAACAAAATTGATGCCTGCGTCTTCCCATCTCATTTTTACGCGTGATTTTATGCTCCGACCATGCTCGATCTAGGCTATAAAACTGATGGACATTCCATTGGAAAGCACAATATATCAGCCCACAATAGCGGGATGGGATGTCTGCAATTTCGAGAATCCGCATGACTTTTAACCCGGTGTTATAGAAAGGTCATCATTTGAGCGAGTCATACATGATAGATCAGGGTAGGCTGCCTGGTAGGCGTGGCAAGCACTTCAGTCGGCGAGGGTATGGACCGCATTCTCGCGCTCAGCGTGTGCACGCGAGCGCCAGCTTCTTTTCCCTTTTGCTGATTTTCTTTTGGCTCAGTCCAACCAACTTAAATGAATAGGAACAATTAGGAACAAAAGGAACAGTTCTGAACGTTCAGATCAATTGGAACAAAAGGAACGTTCAGAACAAGGGTTGTTCTAAACCAGCACTACCCCTCACTAGTTCAGGAGGAATATAATGTGTATTTGTCTGTCGACGTCGACACGAGTGAGACAATTACCTCGGGCCTATATCATCGTCCATGACTCCTACAGAAGCGATTAGGGGGTTTCAGACATCATTTTTTTCGCTCAAAAATCTCGCAAAAAATGACTTTGACAGGAAGCTGAAAAATGATTGGCCAACTCTGACACCTCGATTTTCCTCAAGCTGCACGTTTTGTATTTGACGGCGACCGCTGACCCACGTTAAAGAAAGGGGAAGAGTACAAGCTTCGCGAGAGCTAGCAGCAGAAGTTCCTTCTTTCTCCAACCCCAGGCCGTCGGACGGCCCGTCACACGGGTCACAGCATCACGTGACCTTGGTAATAGCATCAATTGTCATGAATGAGCTCCATTTTAACTCACTACTGATACAAACGTAAATGAGTTTGTGTAGACACCACTACCACCAAGTGAAGGTTATAGAATCGAGGATCTGGACTGTAGTGGATGCTGTAGTAGCCGGAGCGTCAGAAGATATGCCTGAAACGGAGAAAAGTAAGGTTTCCAGTGCCATATCAAGTGCCCTGTTCCAGGAAGCTTTGCTGGCAGAGCTGGAAGACAGCGACAGTGATTTAATGAGCCATTCGGACGCAGAGGGCAGCCCACAAGATGGCAGATCTAGTGAGAGCGATAAAGAAGTCGATGAGCTAGCAGACCTATATACTGGTGTTACCCAGACACGATACATGGAGTCTCGCCAAAAGATACCACGATCGACGGCACATCGATATGCATCGCGAAAAAGAGTTTCGCCAGTCGGTTCGTGTAGATCCTGCAACATTCGACTACCTTATTAGCTTTATCGTGGACGACCCGATCTTTTACAACGGCAGTGAAAACCCACAGACTGACATCGCCATTCAGCTTGCTGTTACGTTGGAATGGTGTGGAACATTTAAAAATGGAAATACATGTGGGAGACTTGCTCGCTCGTACGGGTTCGGGGCTGGGACTATATCGGAGTTCGTTCAACGGGCTCGAAAATCTCTACTTCGTTTCTACTCCCGCTTTGTAGCGTGGCCTTCTACAACAAAGCGAACAACCTCTTCTGCTTTCCATAGTACGCGATACGGCCTAAGTGGTGCTATCGGATTCGTCGATGGAACTTACGTAAATTTTTCACAGAAGCCCCACGTTGATGGTCATCTTTTTTTCACACGAAAAAAGCGCTATGGACTGAATGTTCAGATCTTCTGCGATGAAGACCAGCGCATCCTGCATGCACACACGGGCTGGCCAGGGTCGTGCGGCGACGCCTTGGTGTTTTCTCACACTCAAGTCAGCAAGAATTCGGAGCGATATTTTGCCATCGGTGAATATCTGATTGGTGACAGCGGCTATGCCTTATCTGAGCGCCTTATTACACCATACAAGATGCCTCGGGCCGCACAGTCCGACAACGCGCGGTTCAATACGATTGTGTCCAGTGCACGAGTGGTAAACGAGAACTGCATTGGGGCACTAAAGAACCGATGGGCTTCTCTATATGGAGTGCGGACGCAGATTAAGGTCGCAGAAGACTTTGCCAAAGTCAACAACCATATCTTGTTATGTGTACTGCTTCACAACGTTACACTGCAAATGAAGGACCCATGGACAGAGGAGGATCGCGAGGACTTTTCCGCTGCTGAAGGTGAAAGTGACGATGAAGATGACGATGGGTGTTGCATTGACACACCGCCAGCATCACGAAATGCTGAAAACAAACGGGAAATGATTAAGCGCCGAGTTTTAGGAAATTATTAAGTGCTAGCTCTTTGGTATTCCGGATGCTAACACTGCTGGAAGAATGAAAACGCAGGGTTCCTTTCAGTCGTTTCGGGAGGCTGTAGCATTGGTCTTGTTTGTTGAAGTTGTGTCAGGAAAGAAAGCTGCAACAATCGTCTGCACTTCATCGAGTGATTTTCCAGTTTTGAGAAGCTCAAGAGCCATGGTCTGTCGGGATTGAACTTGCTGAATTTCAGTTTGTTTTTCCAGCTCCTTCACTCGTGCTTCTCGCTCATATATTTTTTCAAGACGCTCCTCCAGCAGCATTTTCTCTTTCCATTGCATCTGCACCTTAAGTTTCTTCTTGTTAAAGGCTTGGCGCTTCTTGGATGCCTCTGTGTAAACGCTACCGAAGTCATTGCGCTTGTAGCACATGGCTTTGTCGACTCCTTTTGTCTCTGCAGCCGTGGTTGCCTTCGTTTTTGCGGCGCTTTTGAAAGTCTTCGTTGCCGGAGTGGACTTCTTTGCAGTTGGCTTCGCTATCGTGGCCATAGTAGGCTGTTGAGAGGTGTGATCCTGTTCTGTGGTGCTTATCAAATTGAGTGGTCGGGATGCTGCACTCTTCTGAGCGTTTGGGCTCACATTCTCCTGGTCGTAGCCGGCATCATTCACGGTACTATTTTGACTAGAAGTCATGCTGTAACACCGATCGATATTTGTTTTGTCAGAGATATTTTCTCGCACGGATAACCAATCAGCGTCGTCGTACGATGGCTCGCTCATCTCTGAAGGGGGTGCGACATTAGACTTTGCGCCGAAGAGCGCATCAATTCGATGAAAGCATGGGCAACTTTCCTCTGCAAGATCATAGACCGTCATTCCGTTTGCAACCATCTCTTCTGTGAGCCCAAATTCCGTCTGGTTATCCAGTTTGTACCGTGCCGCACGATAGCGACGAAAGATGGAGTCCCAGCGACTTTGGCACTGCTTCGCCTCCCACGCAGCGGCAAGCTTTTGGTCAAAAAATAGTTCCGCTCTCATGTAATTCACCGTAGCGGTGTGCACGAACTCGGCCATGCTGCGGAACCCAGCGATCTTGGTTGTGCCTCCACCATGCGCCATTTTTTTTCCACTTGTCGAGTTCCCTGCTATGATGTTGAAATTGGCAGAAATTTCCAGCCACGATACCATAGCAGCATCTTGATACGGTGTTGTGTGGTATCCAGTACCTGTGTCGTCCTCTCCTTGTTGGAAACGTGTAAGAGAGACTCGGTGTGTCTCCCCCTGTTGCCCAAAAGGCAGTGTATTCTTATGTTTCTGCTGCCGTTTAGGAGCCATCTTGATTCAGTGCCTTGATCTCCAAGAACTACACGCAAAGATACTCAGCACTTGATAGAGTTCAGCTAAATTCATTGACAAACCTGTGGTATAACCTTGCGTACTGTATACCGTCGAGCAGGAAGAGGACTCTATACGGACTGTGCGCGGACGGTGGAGAGATCCTGGCAGGAAAGCCTGCACTTGACGTTTCCGTGTCGAATTCCGCACTGACCGAATTGGTGCGTGTCTCCCTTCAAGATGAATAAACCTTATTTATAGCGTTCTGTTTTATAAAAGTCTATGTAAAAGGTTTGAAAATGATAAGGCTTTTCAACGATGACAGGCAAGCGATGAGCTGGTCCAGGGTTATTTTTTGCCTCATCGCTCGAAAACGATGAGACAGGAAATGAGACAAACTGCTATGATGTCTGAAACCCCCTATTACATCAACTCTGTAAATGGGTACCTTTCTCGAAAAATAGAGAGAAGAAGCTTCGGTGTACCCATACACGTATTGACATTTTCCCTTTCAAATACTGTAGATACTAAACTTTTCAAAGCAGGTCGCTCTCACGTCTATGTCGAGGCATTTGACGCCGATCTTACACGGTACTATTGCTCGTTTCGATTTGGTGGGTGGAGTGTACAAATGTTACTATCTAGTCAAAGTACATACGTCCACGCTCACGTGGTCGCCATGGACACTGCGAGGGACTTGGCGAGTAAGTTGTAGCAACGCCATTCAGAGCTTCGAACAACCCAAGCTTTGTTCGATAGCGTCTACAACCTTGCCCCTCATTTAACTGCCTTATCACGAAAAATCAGTAAAAATCTCCAGGAGAATTTTATATGGAGCGAGCCTAACAAACCCTGGCCTTTCAAGCTGTTAGAGAGCTTCCAGATGGCTTTAAACACTCTGAACACCTTTGCTAGGGCATCTACTTGTCGAACGAGGTGGAAAGATACAGAGAAGATCACACGTTAGCCTACCTGCTGACAGATCCACTTAACACCTCAAAGGGAGAATGAGGAAGGTGTTGGTTTCGATTGATCGAGTTTTGAAGGGTTGCTTCTTGACCTTATTTCTTGACCTGATGGATGACATTTTTGACTTCCCCTCAAGCTTCAATCCCGTCGTGCTGGCGCTTCAAGGACGTCGACGTGATGTTTAACAGCACGATGCAGAACGCATGGGAGAAATGGCGACGGTATCCTCAGCTTTGCCACAGCTGCAGACTTCCCTTAGACAAGGGCCTTACAAGACAAGGGCCTAAGGCCCATGTCCAAGTACCAGCACGTGTTCTGAACTTCCTTAAAAAATGAATTGATTGGCGGATCAATTTTGGTACACTGTACCCTTTTAGCTGGTTCGTTCGTTTTTAGAGAACACCAAAACTTCGTGTGCCAGTCGCAGCACATTTGTGCCAGAGCCCATGAACGATGAATCGACAGCCATTGTAGCTGTTGTGGCTAGTCCTTGCTCCTGTGCCGCAGTTATCATAGCGGTCGACAGGCGCAGCATTCGTGTCCCGCCTTCTAGTACCTCAACGTTTCGAACCACTACCTTTGAGCAAGTAATGAGCGCAACAAGAACGAGCTGGTTCCTTTCCTCTACCCTTAATCCTTGTGGTCCTATTTGTCTGCACGTGGTGCTCGCTGACCTGTTGTATGCCCCTGGTCAGCGTCTTGTCGTTTGTAGTTCTCCCAACAACAAGTAAGTCAGGGGGGAGCTCATCGTGACACTGCTGGTCCCTGCAGGATCTTCACTCTGCATTGGAGCGATCGTGGTAAGCGAAGGCGTTGTTATTGGCGTGGAGGCTGTGATATTCATGTGACGACCGGACGACGCGTCACTGTCGATACTAAAGATTGAGGTAGCGTATTGATGCGCCTCCATTGCCCCTCCGATCGGTGTGTTTGGTGTGTGCGGAACCACCATCGACTGACTGCCACTGACTGTCTTTTGTTTGGTTGGTACTTACTTGGACTAGGCAAAGCCTGGTGTGACCTGACACGAAGCACATCTATCTCTGCCGAGTTTATACCTAACCCCATGTTAGCCTAGAACACGTGCTGTCACGTCGTATTATTGACAGATTTAATCCAGTGCTATTAACTCTTTCACTACCGGACCCCTCCTTTATGGACATGTCACCATCCTCAGTTCTAACCAATGCAAACAATCTATATTTATGCTTTTCGGCCAATCGACATGAGTGTGTTGCCCATCGTTGAAGTCAGAGTACCACTTTGTAATAAAACATGTACGGCAGTGCATGTGGAGGTAGTCACCTTGGGAGCTTCACGGTACTTTGCGTATTTCCACTTTCTGTGGTCCACGGTAATTTAGAATCATCACACTCACCGTAAGTTGTTCGCCGCCATGCTCTGTGATAAGTGCTGCGAAGACCCATGCGATTGGGAGACGTATGGAGAGGAGCTACGCGAGAGCAGGAGGCGCCTTCGTGATATCTACAGTGTTCCGCACCCCCGACGTCTGATGAAGACTTTATCCCATGTGTACTTCTATCTCAAATTTGGTCGTCTCGACGTCAATGCAGCGCGCCACTTTCCTGTGTGTGTAAAACGCCGTCTGACACGTTGGAGATCGTAAGCTTATTCATACTAAACTATCAATCTAACGTAAATACCGCTCCTAACAAAAACGTTTTCTGGCCCAGGCGTCGAGATCTTCAGCTTCTCCACCGCGGATTCGTTCATGAGGCAGCGAGTGTTGCGCGGACAACTAATCACTCTCAAACGGAATAATGCTGGATCTCGCACGCATAGTGCGTAGCTCAAGCAGGCTGATGCAAACATTAGAAGACCAGCCTGGGTCCTTCCAACTGGCTCGCACTTAGTGATCTATGCTGGCCTTTCAAGCTATGAACGCACTCCTTATGATCAGAAGTCTGAAGAATCGTCATAGCTGGTGTATTTCACCGAATCTAGATACTGCCCGTATGCAGTGGTCGTCTCGACGCCATCCACCGATGGATTGGCAGTAATGGGTCTTTTGTCGAAGGAGTAGGCGAGGTTAGCGGATTGGCCGTAGTTGCGTATGCATACAGCCTCCTAGTCTCGAGCAATGTTTGACGTCCGTGAGGGTAAGACTGTCTATCATATGCAATGTGCGACCGGGTGCTGGCAGTGTAGAGCAATTTGTACGTATTATGGAGAGAGCGCATGCAAGCCGATTTTGATAAATCATGAGTACGACCAGTCCCTACCGGTAAATTACCGGTTTGCTAGATGATTCTCTTCTTGATATCTTGTTTTTTATCGGAGATTCGCGCTCTTTACGCCAGCAAGCCAACGCGCGACACTTCACCAGATAGTCAACTAGCTCGACATACCAGCTGACCCACGAGCCCAATAGGAATGCAGTAGCTCGAGTAATAAGTAGCGCAGGGGTACACATTTCGGTTACCCAGCCAGCCTAGTCAGCAGCATGAAACCCCAATGACAGCAATCCACGACGACCCGTCCGCCTGCAGTCGAAGCACGAGCATCGCCCAACCGGCTAGCCAAT
Organism: Phytophthora infestans T30-4; assembly: GCF_000142945.1. Lineage (NCBI taxonomy): Eukaryota > Oomycota > Peronosporomycetes > Peronosporales > Peronosporaceae > Phytophthora > Phytophthora infestans. The sequence continues at coordinate 1,520,680 of NW_003303724.1, read as the reverse complement.
CCGCTTAGTCCAAGGTGACACCTACCGGTAGCCGGCAGTACGAAGGCGATTAGGCCTGCCAGCACTGCGGCTATCCAATTAGCTTGGTGACTTACCAGCCTGCTAGAAACATGACAAACTAGACGCAGTGACGACGCGCCGGCAGCATGTCAACCTATCCGCTGCATTACAACGTAGTTAGCATCAGTACATGACCAACCAGCCACCCAAACCTCGCGATGACTAACCTGTCTAGGTGGCAGTTTGATACAACGCGGAAAGGAACAGAACGAAGAGCACTCAATTCAGAAAAATGCAGGTTTTATCAGCTGTAAAGAGGTAACTACTTTACGTCCTGCTAGTAGTGATCAATCTGGAAGCGTGAGCATGTTGATTGGTGTGATTGTGTTGTTTTTTCTTGTTCGTGTTTGGTAGGCTTGATTTCCTGTCGCAGTCGCACACACCAAATCGAGCGCCACACGCACATTTGGTATGGCTGAAGCCTTGAATACATCTTGGAAGTGCAAAGCATTCTACATGAAAGCCACGTTGGCACCCTACGCACCCCCATCTAGCACGCATTTGCCGACCGCGAATGCTACACAACATGCACTTCAACCAGCCATCCGATTGGACCTTCGAATTGGGCGTCAAAATGTGCTCGCTACAGATGCCTCCTACTGTGTTGGACATACTTGCATCGTCACATCTTCTCTTTCGCTCACGCAGCTGCTTTGTTATCGCTGTCTGCTTCTCCGTCAATTGCTGTGCAACGCGACGCTTGAACTCGCGTAGAGTTATCTTTGGTGCGTTTGCTGGTCGGACTTCGTTCAGCAGAGCGAATGCGTTTATAACGCACAGATCAAGAGCCCATGTGAAAAGGCTCATCGAGAGGCGCATCTCTTTGCGGCGTGTTGGATTTGTGGAACGAAGCTGATCGACACGATCAACGCCGTTCATTGCCATGTTGTAGGCCGCAATAATGGAAGGTGCCATAAAGACTTTCCTGTGAAGATTTTCATTGCCCGTCCAGCGCTTGATCGGGAACAATCCATGAACGCAGTCAATAGCCCTGGTGTCGTGCTGCCTCAGGATAAGCTCGTCAGGCGTCCTCCGTAGATCGTTTGTATAGAACAGGACCACTTTTTTGTCTCTAAAAACAATGTAGCCCGCATTCGCAGCAAATACCATTTTACGAGGTGGGAATGCTGTACGTCGATTTTTAGGAACCGTCCGCTGCTTTTTAGCGTGATCCTTCTTCCTCTGAATATATCCCGGTTCACCCTCAAGAATCGCAATGAGCTCCCAAGACCCACGCGGATGTTCTGTAACGCGCTCAATGGAGGCCGCTACCACCTTTTTGCTCTTGCTGTCAACATTGTTTTCACGCATAGTACCAAGCAGTCGCGTTTCACCGTCCGTGAACATCCACAGTGCCTTCGCTAAGGCGTGTCTTGTATAGAAATTGTCCGTAACCATTAGACGGCGACCACTCGGTGACGGCAAACTTGATGCCTGATGGCCCATCATGGCGATCCACAAAGCCGAAGCACTCTTTTTGCCGACCGTGCAGTCGGGGTCAGCCAGGATGCGAGCAAGTGGCGTTCCTAGGTTAGGAAAAACTTTGGTATAGCGGGATGAAGGGGCACTCGGGGTAAGGTTGCCAGAACCATTATCCCAAATGCTATGAATGTAGAGCGACGACCATGCTACGACGGCGTAGAACCGAATAGCATATCTGTCTGGCTTAGACGGGATAAAAGATTTTGCACGCGTTCGGGCCTTCGTGCGCACACTGTTTTCGTCGAGGCTGCTGGTCCCGAATGGAGTCGCAAGTTCTGCAAACTTAGTCTGCATGTGCTCCATTAAAACTCTGCTGTGCCAAAGCGGGTCGGCCCCATCTCCTGCAGTAGCTTCGAGCGGGTGAAATTTGACGCGGGCCCGGATAGTCTGGAAGCGAGTGCGGCTCAACGTTTCGGAAAAATCACGTTGGCCGAGAAAAGGCTTCTCACTCCAGAAATCTGCAATGTCGTTGAGAGGGCAAATGCTCATCGCGAGCTCTAGACCTATGTACGCGTCGAATTCGTTCTCGGTCGTCACTTGGTGGCCGCGCAGTGATAGCCCTTCGTTTGTCCAGCGTTGGATCCGCCGCCTGAACTCCTTGCTTATGAACAGCGAAAAAAGGCCTATTTCGCCGTTGGTAGTGTAAGCTTTCTCGACTTTCTTGTGCTCCGGGAGGTAAAGCCCACTTGAGCTTGCTAAGCCGTGAATGTAATTTGCCGCAACTGAACCACGATCACCACCGTCAGCATGTATTTCTGCGGTGATATCAGGCTCTGCGTCATCATCACTGTCTTCGTCTGCAGTGTCATTATCAGCTATGGCCTGGGTCTCGTCATCACTCACATACTCTCCCCCAACTATTGCTTCATCAGCATCTTCCGCTTCGGAACTGATATCTTCTTCATCATAACGGCTATCTCCTTCCACCTCATCACCCAACTCCAAAGATTCAATTATTCCCGCCATGCTAGCAAATTCGAAAGTGTCAGCTCTCACACTGTGAGAGCTAGCACATTATACTAGAGTAATAGCGTTAGCCTAGAAGATGCGTAATGAACTTCAACCACCACACCTCTATTACCATCCTTTACGCTACTTTTGAAGTTCAACAAAAATACACATGTGACGATGGGCTGTCATGGCGGACAGGTGATCACCTGCACGCACCAGCACGAATGATAGCGACACTTTGATGAAGGGCGAGAGTCACAAGCACATGATGATTTCGGTTGGGTTGTTGAGGTTGTCGACGCGCCCTAGGTACCCTTGTCCAGATCAGCGGCCACGTTATGAAGGGCAGCCGTTTGATTGGCGGTCAGCCTACACTGCAACCCCCCTCGACCCACCGGGTACCCATGAACAGGCAGGCACTGAGCTCGTACGACGGACAGCACACCGTGCCCCAGAGCAACAACACTAGTAAGAAACGCGCCGGACCGCCATGCACACGGACAAAGTAAGCAGTAGGTTTGCTCTTCCGATATTGTCGTAGTTCTGTTGGTATGGTATGGAAAGCTGCAGCCACCCTCGCGGATGCTCACACGCAGCAAAGCAGATTGGCGCACATCATGGTTGCCATGAGCAAGCGGGTACTGTGCCACGCAGCGTGACGTCAGTGTGGTGACGAATTAGCCGGTCCAGAAGCACTCGGGCAGTAGAGAGGACGTTGGGCTCGACATATAGTGTCGTAGCTCTGCCGAAACCCCTTGTTTTGGTCGGTCGTCACGGAGAGCTTCCAGTCGTCCTCGTGGCGGCAATCATTCAATACAGCAGCTCGACGGACATCGTGGAGGCCATGAACTGACGAGCATCATGCTGGCACGGCTGACAGCGTGCCGTCCAGCAGGAATGACGAGATTGGGCGGTGATCCTGGGTGGCTTGACATTCGGACAGCATTCCTCTTCACACCGATCAATACCTTTGTGGAGATGGAGACTAGCGGGACCTCCTTATCGCAACATATCCCGAGGCGTGATGATCGGCTGGCAAAACGAAAAATGAGAATCTAAACTGCGACCGCGGCGCCGATCGGCGCGGGGGTCTGTGTTGTACTCTTTGCGACCTTTGAATCGACAAGATTTTTGGCGCCAAAATACTGAGTAATCTCATTGGCTGACAGTTATTCCACCAATAATCATCCCGAGCTCTACGGCCTCAGCTCCGATTGGCTGGGCCAAATTGAAGTGGGCTTCCACGTTGAATCTCCGCATCGTGGATCCTCGCGAAGGTATTCAATCATTTTGTAAGGATCTGAAGAAGCTGTTGCACTGTAGAGTGGACTAAAGTGATTCGTACCCTCGCCACATCCACATAAACTTGATTCTTTTGTTGGCGGCTTTCAGCAATTTTGCAATAGCTTTTGTAATACTATCAGATACCGGTATATGTGGTAGTGCTCAGCTCGTAAAGTCTGTGGATGCCGTACGTCTCCAGCCTTAGCAGCATTATTTTCCGCGCTGATGCGGCTTGTACACCCGAGCGGAGACCTTCATCGCCTACATCTGGCCCGACTGACCCCTGGCACTGCGACCACCAGCGGTGTGGTGAGCATCTGTGCGATTCGATCTCTATCGTGTCCATCGTGGACGAATACGATGGTGCGACGTTTAGGGCGAACTTCGCCACTGCATGCACTGAAAGCACCTTGGTCACGGGTACGGCGGACACCGACAGTGTTGGGAACTTCTACTATTCGTACGGTTTGGTCTCCGTCGTGTCCATTGCGGACAAATACGGTAGTGCGGCGTTTAGGGCGAGCTTCGCCACTGCATGCATTGAAAGCACCTTGGGCACGGGCACGGCGGACACCGACAGTGTTGGGAACATCTACACTTCGTACGGTTTGGTCCTTGTCGAGTCCATTGCGGACGAATACGGTAGTGTGGCCTTTAGGGCAAATCTCGCCACGGCATCGCACTGGCTGTAGTGCGGCATTTAGGACGAACATCGCCACCACATGCATTGAGTGTCCTTGGCTACGGGCAGGATGACTACGGAGTGTGTGGGGGCCATCTGCAATTCGTGTGATTTAGTCTCCGCCGTGTGTATTGCGGTCAAGTGCAGCTGTGCAGCCTTTAGGGCAAGCTTCACGACTGCAATAATCCAGTGCACCTTGGTCACGATCACGGCGACGACCTACAGTCTGGTGAGCAATTTGTTTTATGCATAAGAAATTTGGTGTGCTTGTTTTATAAGAGACGAGTTACATTGCTTTATATATGTTCAATGATCAGAGATCTCACAAAGCTTTTGGTCATAGTTGTGTCGAGAGACGTCGCAGATGTTGTAACGGCTTGGCGACTTATCCCACATGTGTGGTGCTAGTCGTGTGACCAACTTGCGGTTTGATCTTGGCATTGATGCAGGTGTCTGATGCCGGATTCGGTACGTCATCGTCGTGGGTTTTAGTAAAGCACTCAGAAGAAATTCGTTTTCGTCGTCGACATTGCTTGCCAACGTGGTAGCACGATACTCCCGGTTGGAACCAGCGGCCATCATGCCATCCATGCTCACGCGCACAGCGTGCCCATTTTAAGGCACGGACGGCATCATCGATCACTTTTAAATAAGCGATGATACGTCGTGTAGATGTTGATCTCGTCTTCTCGTCCGCCGGTTCTCCCCGCTGCTCAGAAAGCCAGCACTTACCCAGGACCTGCTCGTGAAACTTCACCTTGAGCTCGAGATCCATCTTTCTGTACCGAACCATTCGATAGGAAACCTGTATAAGATAAACGATAAGGTGAGGATGCTTATATTACGTGGACATGTTTGTTTTACCTTACCTGAGAGTTAGCAAGCGACTTTGCAGCAAAACCTCCAGCAACAATAGCCGCTTGCTCCCCATCACCACAATTCTCGTTCTCAGCAATAAATACAGCAATTCGATCCGTTTGTAACTTTGCCAAGCTGAAGTCTACGTAGTTGCAGGAGGTACCGGTACATGAATTTGGCTACACAGAAAGTGAGTATGTAAATTCAGGTAGAATCAAAACCATAAATTACCGAGCGGCGTGCGCAGCCCGGGCTCTCCGTGAAAGGAAATCCGAATCTCGTATAAAAGTTGTAGAAGCACAGGTCAAGTGAGTTTAGCCCCATTCCGCTTGAGCTGCACAACGCAAGATTGAAAATGGCAGCTGTAGAGGTCTAGCGACAACTTTATGTAGGTACAGCTACCGTACTTCAATCAGTAATGGCAGAAAAAACAATTTTTAATATTTTTTTTATTTGCCACATTGCACTACACTTGGTAATTGTAGGGAGTACAAGCAAATGCGGTAACGTACTGTTTGCTCATCGCTTTAGACAGGAATGGACTGGTTTTGGTACGCGATGCCAAATAAACTTCGAGTATTTTTATGCCATCACTCCTTCAATATCCTCAGTAAATTGGATGTAATTTAGGATACAGGTGGGATTCCTTCGTCCGCAACCGACCCACTTCAAACCCAAATGCACAAAATGAAGTTGCTCCCCACTTCGTGTATGATCGCTTCGCGAGTGGACACGAGGCATTCGATGCGTACGGTGGTAAGTTTCGCTCGTCGACCCGCACTACCATATTTGTCCGCAATGGACACGACGGAGACCAAACCGTACGAATAGTAGAAGTTCCCAACACTGTCCGCGTCCGCCGTACCCGTGACCAAGGTGCTTTCAGTGCATGCAGTGGCGAAGTTCGCCCTATACGCTGCACTACCGTATTTGTCCGCAATGGACACGACGGAGACCAAACCGTACGAATAGTAGATGTTCCCAACACTGTCGGTGTCCGCCGTACCCGTGACCAAGGTGCTTTCAATGCATGCAGTGGCGAAGCTCGCCCTAAACGCCGCACTACCGTATTTGTCCGCATTGGACACGACGGAGACCAAACCGTACGAATAGTAGATGTTCTGTCGGTGTCCGGCGTGCCCGTGACCAAGGTGCTTTCAGTGCATGCAGTGGCGAAGCTCGCCCTAAACGCCGCACTACCGTATTTGTCCGCAATGGACACGACAGAGACCTATCCGTACGAAGTGTAGATGTTCCCAACACTGTCGGTGTCCCCCGTGCCCGTGACCAAGGTGCTTTCAATGCATGCAGTGGTGAAGTTCGCCCTAAACGCAGCACTACCGTATTTGTCCGCAATGGACACGACGGAGACCAAACCGTACGAATAGTAGATGCTCCCAACACTGTCGGTGTCCGCCGTACCCGTGACCAAGGTGCTTTCAATGCATGCAGTGGCGAAGCTCGCCCTAAACGCCGCACTACCGTATTTGTCCGCATTGGACACGACGGAGACCAAACCGTACGAATAGTAGATGTTCTGTCGGTGTCCGGCGTGCCCGTGACCAAGGTGCTTTCAGTGCATGCAGTGGCGAAGCTCGCCCTAAACGCCGCACTACCGTATTTGTCCGCAATGGACACGACGGAGACCAAACCGTACGAAGTGTAGATGTTCCCAACACTGTCGGTGTCCGCCGTGCCCGTGACCAAGGTGCTTTCAATGCATGCAGTGGTGAAGTTCGCCCTAAACGCAGCACTACCGTATTTGTCCGCAATGGACACGACGGAGACCAAACCGTACGAAGTTTAGATGTTCCCAACACTGTCGGTGTCCGCCGTGCCCGTGACCAAGGTGCTTCCAATGCATGCAGTGGCGAAGCTCGCCCTAAACGCTGCACTACCGTATTTGTCCGCAATGGACACGACGGAGACCAAACCGTACGAAGTGTAGATGTTCCCAACACTGTCGGTGTCCGCCGTGCCCGTGACCAAGGTGCTTTCAATGCATGCAGTGGTGAAGTTCGCCCTAAACGCCGCACTACCGTATTTGTCCGCAATGGACACGACGGAGACCAAACCGTACGAATAGTAGATGTTCTCAGCACTGTCTGTGTTCCCGCGTGCCCGTGACCAAGGTGCTTTCAATGCATGCAGTGGCGAAGCTCGCCGTAAATGCCGCACTACCGTATTTGACCGCAATGTGACACGACGGAGACCAAATGTACGGAATAGTAGATGTTCCCAACACTGTCGGTGTCCGGCGTGCCCGTGACCAAGGTGCTTTCAATGCATGCAGTGGCGAAGCTCGCCCTAATCGCTGCACTTCCGTATTTGTCCGCAATGGACTCGACAAGGACCAAACCGTACGAAGTGTAGATGTTCCCAACACTGTCGGTGTCCGCCGTGCCCGTGCCCAAGGTGCTTTCAATGCATGCAGTGGCGAAGCTCGCCCTAAACGCCGCACTACCGTATTTGTCCGCAATGGACACGACGGAGACCAAACCGTACGAAAAGTAGAAGTTCCCAACACTGTCGGTGTCCGCCGTACCCGTGACCAAGGTGTTTCAGTGCATGCAGTGGCGAAGTTCGCCCTAAACGCCGCACTACCGTATTTTGTTCCGCAATGGACACGACGGAGACCAAACATGTACGAAGGGTAGATGTTCCCAACACTGTCGGTGATCGCCGTGCCCGTGACCAAGGTGCTTTCAATGCATGCAGTGGCGAAGTTCGCCGTAAACGCTGCACTACCGTATTTGTCCGCAATGGACACGACGGAGACCAAACCGTACGAAGTGTAGTTGGTTACCACACTGTCCGCGTCCGCCGTGCCCGTGACCAAGGTGCTTTCAGTGCATGCAGTGGCGAAGCTCACCCTAAACGCCGCACTACCGTATTTGTCCGCAATGGACACGACGGAGACCAAACTGTTCCCAACACTGTCGGTGTCCGCCGTGCCCGTGACCAAGGTGCTTTCAATGCATGCAGTGGTGAAGTTCGCCCTAAACGCAGCACTACCGTATTTGTCCGCAATGGACACGACGGAGACCAAACCGGACGAAGTGTAGATGTTCCCAACACTGTCGGTGTCCGGCGTGCCCGTGACCAAGGTGCTTTCAGTGCATGCAGTGGCGAAGCTCGCCGTAAACGCCGCACTACCGTATTTGTCCGCAATGGACACGACGGAGACCAAGCCGTACGACTAGTAGATGTTCCCAACACTGTCGGTGTCCGCCGTACCCGTGACCAAGGTGCTTCCAATGCATGCAAGTGGGCGAAGCTCCCAGTAAACGCCGCACTAGTGTATTTGTCCGCAGTGGACACGACGGAGAACAAATTGTACGAATTATAGATGTTCCCAACACTGTCGGTGTCCGGCGTGCCCGTGACCAAGGTGCTTTCAATGCATGCAGTGGCGAAGCTCGCCCTAATCGCTGCACTTCCGTATTTGTCCGCAATGGACTCGACGAGGACCAAACCGTACGAAGTGTAGATGTTCCCAACACTGTCGGTGTCCGCCGTGCCCGTGCCCAAGGTGCTTTCAATGCATGCAGTGGCGAAGCTCGCCCTAAACGCCGCACTACCGTATTTGTCCGCAATGGACACGACGGAGACCAAACCGTACGAAAAGTAGAAGTTCCCAACACTGTCGGTGTCCGCCGTACCCGTGACCAAGGTGCTTTCAGTGCATGCAGTGGCGAAGTTCGCCCTAAACGTCGCACCATCGTATTCGTCCACGATGGACACGATAGAGATCGAATCGCACAGATGCTCACCACACCGCTGGTGGTCGCAGTGCCAGGGGTCAGTCGGGCCAGATGTAGGCGATGAAGGTCTCCGCTCGGGTGTACATGCCGCATCAGCGCGGAAAATAATGCTGCTAAGGCTGGAGACGTACGGCATCCACAGCTGAGCACTACCACATATACCGGTATCTGATAGTATTACAAAAGCTATTGCAAAATTGCTGAAAGCCGCCAACAAAAGAATCAAGTTTATGTGGATGTGGCGAGGGTACGAATCACTTTAGTCCACTCTACAGTGCAACAGCTTCTTCAGATCCTTACAAAATGATTGAATACCTTCGCGAGGATCCACGATGCGGAGATTCAACGTTGAAGCCCACTTCAATTTGGCCCAGCCAATCGGAGCTGAGGCCGTAGAGCTCGGGATGATTATTGGTGGAATAACTGTCAGCCAATGAGATTACTCAGTATTTTGGCGCCAAAAATCTTGTCGATTCAAAGGTCGCAAAGAGTACAACACAGACCCCCGCGCCGATCGGCGCCGCGGTCGCAGTTTAGATTCTCATTTTTCGTTTTGCCAGCCGATCATCACGCCTCGGGATATGTTGCGATAAGGAGGTCCCGCTAGTCTCCATCTCCACAAAGGTATTGATCGGTGTGAAGAGGAATGCTGTCCGAATGTCAAGCCACCCAGGATCACCGCCCAATCTCGTCATTCCTGCTGGACGGCACGCTGTCAGCCGTGCCAGCATGATGCTCGTCAGTTCATGGCCTCCACGATGTCCGTCGAGCTGCTGTATTGAATGATTGCCGCCACGAGGACGACTGGAAGCTCTCCGTGACGACCGACCAAAACAAGGGGTTTCGGCAGAGCTACGACACTATATGTCGAGCCCAACGTCCTCTCTACTGCCCGAGTGCTCCTGGACCGGCTAGTTCGTCACCACACTGACGTCACGCTGCGTGGCACAGTACCCGCTTGCTCATGGCAACCATGATGTGCGCCAATCTGCTTTGCTGCGTGTGAGCATCCGCGAGGGTGGCTGCAGCTTTCCATACCATACCAACAGAACTACGACAATATCGGAAGAGCAAACCTACTGCTGGCTTGTCCGTGCGCATGGCGGCCGGAGCGTTTCTTACTAGTGTTGCTGCTCTGGGAGCATGGTATGTTGTCCGTCGTACGAGCTCAGTGCCTGCCTGTTCATGGGTACCCAGCGGGTCGAGAAGTTTTGCAGTGTATCCTGGCTACCAAGCAAGCAGCTACCCTCATAACGTGGCTGATATGGGCTAGGTTCCTATAGCTCTTCGACGACTTCAATCAAGATCAACGTATTGAGTAATGCAACGTATACATGACCGCCTCGCCCGTCGTCAAACCGGCGTAGCTCAAAATGACACACTGTCAGCTATACAAGCATGTCATCAACTTGGAACGGCCGGCACACCGTTTGTGGAACCGCTACATGGTTGGTCGTCTATCCCGCTGAAAGTCACGTTGACTTAATCATTCTAATCTCGCACTGCTGGATTGGTTGATGTTCGTCGAGTTAGCTGACTAAGCCAAGAGAGCCAAGGTCATCTTGCTATCAGCTCACAGTGTGCTCGTAGCTTGTCGCTGACGAGCGACATGCTAGTAATCAACCTGGAAGGGGAACTCTATCGTACCGAATCCCGTGTATCCGCCCTGGCGATAGCAGCAACAACCTTTGTGACAAAAAACGCAAAAAGTATTATAGATTTTTCAGTGCATCAGAATGCATGATACTGTAAACTAGTAAATAACAACATTAGATTGAGCATCAAAAAGAAAATAAAAGAAAAATCTGAAAAAAACAGAGTAAACGAAAACACCTAGACGGATGTTTCAATAAGCGCTATATAGCTCTTGCGTTGTGACGTGCAATCGATACACCGCAAAAATGAACGTGCAGATCCCCTGCCCACGACAAGACTATTGCGAGGTTGCATTATCATGCCGATTAGAACAGAGCAGAGAAATTCAGCTGTCAAACAATGGTGTGTACCTATAGCAGCGCTGCTGAGTCACATAGCCGTATATACTGAATAGGCTTCTTCCAGCTGAGTATGTGTGGGTGATCGCGGTGAGGCCTACCAACGCTTGGATATGTCGACGAGAGCTAAAGGCCTATATCGTTAAATCCCCACCACTACCATTTGCCACCTGGCTGAGATATCTACACGAAGGCTTACATTGAACCACAACTTACAACCCAAAGATCACGTACTATATAATGAATGGACCGCCAAAGAGAACATCGATTGTCGCATCACATTAGGTACATCAATGTTCGTGGTCATGCTGATTTACACGGCGCAACGAAATCGTTCGGCCTTTAGAGAAGCTCCATCCATTGTGCGGTTGATGGTCGTGACCAAGACGCACCCTGAATCTGTGCAAACGCGGTAAGACGACTCCCTGAATCATACTTTTTCTTTCCGCTAGGATGGCTCCCTGCGCAAACTGCCTTTTTGGGAAACTTATAATTCTCCACCGCGGTTTCCATAGGTACTATCAGCGCTGCGTTCAGCTTGACCTCACGTGTTCTCTCTGCGACCACATGCGGTAAATACACAGGTACGGCTCGATCTGCGACCCTCGCCCCCGCGTGTATTGTATGCACCTTGGTCACGAGCACGGCGACCACTAATAGCGTGGTTATCATCTACAATTTGTGCGGTTTGGTCTCCGCAGAGTCCATTGCGAAATAACGGTAGTGTGGCGTTTAGGGCGAGCTTCACAACCGCGTACATTGCATGCACCTTTGCCACGAGCACGGCGATAACCGACAGTGTGGTAGCCATCAACAATACGTCCGGCGTGGCCTCCGTCGTGTCCTTTGCGGACAAATACGGTAGTGCAGCGTTTAGGGCGAACTTCGCCACTGCATGCATTGATAGCACCTTGGTCACGGGCACGGCGGCCACCGACAGTGGTGTGAACATCTACTATTTGTACGGTTTGGTCTCCGTCGTGTCCAATGCGGACGAATACGGTAGTTCGGCGTATAGGGCGAGCCTCGCTCCTGCATGCATTGTGTGCACCTTGGTCACGAGCACGGAGGCCACCGACAGTGTAATAGGCTTGTGGATTTCGTGTGGATTCATCTCCGTCGTGTCCATTGCGAATTAGTACGGTAGTGCCGCCTTTAGGGCGAACCTTGCCACCGCAGGTATCGAGTGCATCTCGGCCACGAGCACGGTGACGACCAATAGTCTGGTGAGGATAAACCTTTCGTACGGCTCGGTTTGGATTGGCTCCGCTGTGGATGAGTAAGAGAGCATGGCCTTCGGGGTGAGCGTCGTCAGCGCAGGTATCGCGTGCATCTTGGCCACGAGCACGGCGACCACCGACAGTGTGGTGAGCATCTACACTTCGTACGGTTTGATCTCCGTCGTGTCCTTTGCGGGTGGCTCAGAAGGGCATGTGTTCAAAGATTTTTGCGGCGGTCGACAGCTTGTTGATGACATGCTCATAGAAGTGGCGGTTTGGTGGCTCGATGCTTCATAGAAAGTGTTAGGGCTGATTTCTTCTAGACAGCACCATGTACCTAAGGAATTATGAGCAACTCTCCTATTATTATCAGCCAATAGGACGCAAGAATTTGTCTCTGTATGGACAGCACAATGTCTGTAAAGACCATCTGATGGAGCGGTAGTGAAAGAGTTAATAGCAGGTCTTAAGGTGCTGGATATTCACGTTGAATCCCTTCGTAAGGGGAGAAGATTATGACTATCTGTCGAGCGTTCGGACATGTGTACTGTACTTGATTGTTACAGGATAACTGTAGGCCTGATTCTAGTTCAAAATCATTGCGCTTATGTTCAGCTCGAAAAGACGTCAATTTAGAATGAAGTGCGGTAGATGCTCTAGCGAAGAGCTCGATCGTTGTACAGACCCGCATATCATCGCCTTCGGAGATGCGATTTGTGACGGACTAGTCGACTTTACAAACTCATTCGGCAGTTTACCAAATCATTTTTGTGTATGTAGACCAAGCCTCAATATGTTGTCCTAAGACTCAGTCTTATGTCGTCCCAAAAGAGGGATGGACCAATCAGCGATCTAGTTTGCGGGATATTGGGATGATCTGTAAGGTTGACACCCCTTCTCGTCCCACTGCGACGTTGTGTCAGTGTTGGCACCACGGACTTTTTATTTTGGCCAAATTTGGGCCGAAACTTACTTTTGCCACTGGCTATCGGTCATACGGCCAATGCCTGGCCTGACAGTATTGGACCTATTTTACAGTACTTCAGTCGGTCAAGAGGCGAGAAGGATAGCACATGAGCGGCCACCATGCCAGGATGCAAGACACGTTAAGCCTCTTCCAGATATGGGGGAGGCTCCAGGGGGCTACAGCTTTCGAGAATGCAGATTCTGTAGGGCTGCTTACGAGAACGAAGTCACTGGCACTCCGCCAAATGTACTAATTGGACGGTCACGCAGCTACGTCAATCATCTTGCCCGGTGCACGCCCTTTCAGAACGCGCACCTCCCTCCGGTTTTGACTCCAGTACTCTCGATCCCAGCAGCACCGTCCCAGGAAAGGCCTGCACTCTCGTTCGAAGTCACGCCAGAATTGAGACCTGGTTCTTTTAGTACAAGATCACACCGAGATGATGCAGTTCCTGTTCGATCGAGTGCTCGAATCGCAGGACAATCTCGGGCTCGTCGAACACTCGCGCTCGGCAAATACTCCACCACCGCGCGACGCTCCCCCCTCGTGGCAAAAAAACACCGTCGGCAAAAAAACCGAAGAAGCAAAGGCGCAAGCAGTGAGGACAAGGAAATAGAGTGCTATTTTTTACCTTCCTGATCGCTTCGTCGAAAAAACATCAGTTCGCCGTCTTTTTGAGTTGGTATGTCCCGGCATTTCGGCCATTTTGCCCTCTCGCCGGACGCTAGGTAAGCGTATCCGGCAAGAACATGCGCATCGATGCAAAACAATGGATATGAAAGCTCTCAAGGAGATGATGGAAACGACAGAAGGCTGGGTTAATTTGCTTTCAGATGTCTGGCAAAACATCAGTAAGGACCATTTGCTGGGATGCCAGTTGTCGTTGTTTTGCGTGCTTCTCACGTATGGGCTCCTACCGGCTGGAGATGAAAACCACGGCATCGCTATTTTCAAACGACTGGAGCAAGTACTGGAGCAAACGCAAGAAGAAAACTGGCGCATTGGTGCAATCATCACCGACAACGCTGGGCAGTGCGGCCGCGCACGTCGAATATTAGGGCTTCGCCGGCCTAACATTGTTTTTTTTATTTTGTTTCGCGCACGACTTGAACAATTTGGTCAAAGCAGTGTTACGGTCTTCTTTTAAGGACGTGGCAGCCCGAGCAGCAACAGCAGTCAATGTTTTGAATGCTGCATCTAGCAAATGGCAACCACGTACACGACAGATGATGAAGAAATGTTACGGGAAAGCGCTGGGACTTCGTACACTTTGTGAAACGAGATGGAACTCAATGCGATGATGTTTTGCATCTCTATTGCGCATTCAATCAGCTCTGCAAATGTTCTATCGTCGTTACCAAAGCTACACCGACTTCCCGACCCGGTTGCAAGCCTTCGGCGATCCTCTGTTTTGGGATGCGCTTAAAGAAGCCGAAGCTATAATTGCACCACTATCGTACGCGTCCTATCGGCTACAGCGCGATGAGAATACGCTTGGTGACGTTGTTTTGTCATTTCGCGATATCCGCAGAGAATTTCAGAAGCATCTTGTTCGCTACAGGCGCTTGTGGATTGCGTCGAAACCCGTTGGGCGCCGTGTGAGCAACCCTTGTTCATGTTGGGTTTTGCATTACACCTGCTGTATGCTGAAACCGCGCGAGAACTTCCCAATACTGCTGTGTCTGGAATTGGATCATTGGGCAAGGCAGTCATGTACTACTACCGTCGGCTTTTAAGCACTGATGATATCGGCCAGATAAGGCGCGGCATGGTGGCCTGGATGACAGACCGACTTACAAGACAGAAGGCTAGTGAATCCGAAGGGTCTCCGTGGGAGTTCTGGGAGAGTGTTGGAATGCATTTTGTCAAAGCTCGCGATGCGGGTGCTGTCGATAGCCGTGAACACAGCGACGTGTGAGCGCCTATTTAGCGAACTTGGAGCTATTCACACTACCAAGCGTAATCGCATGGATGCTCTTAAGGCTCTTGATTTTCAGATCATAGCACAGCATGTCCGACAGCAAGAGTTGAAGCAAGATTCTCGTGATGTAAAAAAAAACTCATCATATCTGCAGATGAGAGACAAATAATTAGTGATGTTGTAAGCAGTGCAAGCTTGTTTTCTCGATCACCGCAGCGTGAAGCAATAAATGAAGACGAGGATAGCGATGGTGAAGACCCTGGCGACAACGTTGATGGCAACCCGACCCTTTTGATGTGGGGTGAATATCTAGATAAAGTATTTGAGGATGACAAAATTGATGCAGACCATACCGCAACTAGAAGCACCTACACGCCAACCAACCGGGCGCCTGCGTCAAGAACGTCCGATTAAGAGTATTCGGATGACGAGAGCATCAACGAGCTCGAGGAAATTGCGGAGGCTGTCAAGCCAAACTTTACTGACCATAATGATCGCAATTTTCCACAAGAAGCCTCGGCCCTTCAGGGATTCCGTGGTCAAAAGGCAACGCTAGCAGATCTCTTCGGGTAAATGGGTGTTTAAGACGCACGAAACGCTGCCATGACATAATGTGCTGAGCAAGTCGGTCTAGTAGTAGCTGTATCCTTGCCGTTAAAAGGAAATCACACAAGTAGACACCATCTTAAACTCACTGAATTCTACTAGCTCAGTTACATTAATCCATTAGAAGCCTAACATCCTGCAACAGCAACACATCATCATGAAGGCCGCTAAAACCACGGCTTCTGCGTAGAACTTGTTTCATCTATGCTGTACACATTGGCATGGTGTCCCGAAACGTTGAAGTTGACCTCCACCACCTTCCGGAGGCAGTCCATTCTTCCCATGTATGGACCCCTTTGCTTCCAATCCGCTCTTGACCACATCTGCGTGTGTGCCGATAACAGCACCTCCCGCTCCTGTAGTTGCTCCAGCCCAAACGATTGGCAGCATCGAGGTCTTGCCCGTAGGCTGGTCGGCCCGTGCATCGCGAAGTGTAGCGTAGGAAGGGAAGAACAACAAGGTGTACGGAACATCTCGTAGAAAGCAGAATTGGGCGCCTTGGTACAATATCCGGACACTCAAACCCCAAGCGATTTCCATCACCTCTTGCCGTTCCGCCACGTGCAGCAACGTCTGCATCTGCAATCGGATCTTGACAATGTCAACCTGCACGACCAAAGAAAAGCTTCAGTTACCAGAGAATTTAGGAGCGTTCAAGGGTTTCAAGTACGTACTGGTAGAGGAGTACTCGGTGCCGCTGCTGTAGGCGTTCCCGGAAAATTATTGTCGGTGACCGTGCTGCTGTTTTGCGCCGCTCAGCACGCTGTGTTCGATCAAGAGCCCGCCAACAGCTCGATGAACGTGGCGGCTTACGTGCGCGCCAACTTCCTGGCGACTCTACCGCGCCTTCATCGATGCTATCCTGTCGCCCAGGTATCTCGCCTGACGAGCGCGCGTCTTTCCCGTCACTTGATTTCTTGCGATGATAAGACCGCAAGTTATTACTTAATACATGGGTAATTAGATAAAAAAACAATGATTTAAGCTATGGCCTAAATTCCTTCCACCAAGGCTTTTGCCCTTTCGACTGGCTTTTTACGATTGGCCGAAAGTAAGGGACTTTGCCAACACTGGTTGTGTGGCACGATCTTAAGATACACAAATCCCGCTCATCTCAAGTCCAATCGTCTATTCCACAGGCAGCACACACCGCCGACCCGAGCCAAGCCATGACGCACGCTGAAAAGTACTGAGAAAAGATTAACAGTGGTCGACAGCATTGAGGACGCTTTTTTGTGTAGCTGGAGCAATTAGTGACCTTTTTTGATGCGGTTTTTAGGCTGAGCAAAACTTATGCTGATCCTTGTATGCTAGAAACGGCTGGGAAATACCATAAGTAATGAGCGTGCAAATTGATTTTGTAGCTTGCCTCCTAGACTTTTCTGTGATTTTGCCAATAATACGTTTCTATTTTAACTTTATAGGTTTATGATATATAATATTTTATGACACATTTATATTCGAATATAAAGGTTTTATGATTCAGACTTGAATAAAATAAAGAACAGTCACAGCTGTGTTTTGAAACAACTACTCGACAGATCACACTGACACGTATACAAATAGAATCTGTAGAGCTAGAGCTTTCGATTGGTGTATTTTAATACCAGGGCAAAAAAAGCGTCCTCGATGCTGTCGACCACTGTAAACGTCGTCGTCGTGGGCTAGTATCGCCTAGAACGAAAAGTATCTCACGCTCAGCAAACTATCCTGAGCTCAAAGCCACAACTACTCTAGAAGCGTTCGAGCCCCCGGCACATCTCCTACCCTTGATATACACCCAGCTGGCAGCTGAGCTGTGTCCGCAGAGCTGCTGCAGAGCGACTCGTTCTATCACGTATCTGTGGCGGATATCGATGTGGCGTTCAGATACTTTCAAGAGATCAACGACTCCTCACTAGTGCTGGTTTGGAACATGTTCAGAACATATTTCACTTTTGTTTAAAACTGTTCGGAATTGTTTTGAACTGTTCCTATTCCAACCAGCAGTGTACAAAATACATTACACATAGTAAATATGCTGCTGAACCAGCGAGAAGAGGTTAGCAAAGAAAGCGTATAGCTGTGGCGAGTGGTGCGAGTGCCGACAACTACCAAACGTGTGTTTTCCCCTAGGTCTCTTAATTTCAAAGTCGCTCTTTAAGCACCCGATGGCAGATTATTTTGCCAAGCAGGTTGACGACTGTCCTATTGCCCGCTACGACTCCGAGCGCTTCTTTCAGCACTTTCAGAGGCCAGCCATCGGTTTTATCTTTGCACAAGAGGATATCACTTCAAAGAGAGTCCCGATTGCCGAGTCTGACGCCAACCCCAGCGGCCGTAAAGCGCACCCGGCCGTAAAGCGCACCCGGTCGACCGCAAACAATACGGAAGACCGTCAAGAAATCGCTCGGTCGGGGTCCGCCAACACTTCGTCCTGAGTGCAGTAATGCTTCCCAGTTGAGATCCAGGCCTGCTGAAACCCATGAGACGATGCTACTTGCCCCTAATACGGCCATCACAGAAGCATCTGAGACGGGCCAATGGGAGTGGGCTCTACAGATATTAAGGAACTTTGAATGCGATACATCCAAGGCTTTCTATCAAGCAGCAATCAGAGGAGATTCCGCCATGACAGAAATATCACTTGATTACCTGAACGAAGAAATGCTACAGAATACAGTACAGGCCATGCAAAGGGCAGCAGAGAGATCGGGCAACTTCCAATCGTGCAGCTTTTGTTTTCAGAGCTATTCATTTATCACAGGGTGTTCACTCCAATGTTCATGGCTGCTCGATATATTGTAAATATTGCGGCAACAAGCGGCTCGCTAGAGGTGGTCAAGTACATGCTCGACCACGCCGAAAGAATGGGATATGTGGATCGGTATAGTGTCTCCCCTGAGGTTGACGCCCTCACTCGTGCAATCGTGGGTGCTCAAGCGGAGGTGGTTGATTTACTGCTCACGCACAGAGGACTGCGATGGAGCTTGCGACAGGCGCTTCTAACCGCTATAGACAGAGGTGATACCGACCTCACAGAGAGGGTAGATGGTGTACATTTCCCTGCCAAGTTTCTAGTTTTACCAGCCATCTTGCAAATGACATTTAAGGCTGTGTGGAGTCACACCATTTTTAATTTTAGGCTACGGCATTTGGCGATTTGCATGAAAGCCGCTTTTCTCACGAGTTGCATTTCTGCCCATCACACTTTTCAAGCAGGTTGCAAACCTGGTCAAATACATAGAGCCTACGTTATGCCGTAGCCTAAAATTAGCCTAGGATCA